>NW_027365925.1:0-87658 GCF_046119375.1 Phyllobates terribilis
GGCAAAAATCAATGAATATTGTAAATGCACAAACAGTAATTTCTCCGCATTGCAAGGTGCAATTCTGAAATTTTTTGCTTTTTCCTGCTCCTCTTAGCATGATAAAGAAGATTCAAAGAGAGTGAGATGCCAGCTCCTTTCATTCAGTCAGTAGCTTCAATCATTTCTGGACTTTTTCAATGGCAAAAATCAATGAATATTGTAAATGCACAAACAGTAATTTCTCCGCATTGCAAGGTGCAATTCTGAAATTTTTTGCTTTTTCCTGCTCCTCTTAGCATGATAAAGAAGATTCAAAGAGAGTGAGATGTCAGCTCCTTTCATTCAGTCAGTAGCTTCAAACATTTCTGGTATATGAATAACATGATGTTTTTCAATGGCAAAAATCAATGAATATTGTAAATGCACAAACAGTAATTTCTCCGCATTGCAAGGTGCAATTCTGAAATTTTTTGCTTTTTCCTGCTCCTCTTAGCATGATAAAGAAGATTCAAAGAGAGTGAGATGCCAGCTCCTTTCATTCAGTCAGTACCTTCAATCATTTCTGGACGTTTTTCAATGGCAAAAATCAATGAATATTGTAAATGCACAAACAGTAATTTCTCCGCATTGCAAGGTGCAATTCTGAAATTTTTTGCTTTTTCCCGCTCCTCTTAGCATGATAAAGAAGATTCAAAGAGAGTGAGGTGCCAGCTCCTTTCATTCAGTCAGTAGCTTCAAACATTTCTGGTATATGAATAACATGTTTTTCAATGGCAAAAATCAATGAATATTGTAAATGCACAAACAGTAATTTCTCCGCATTGCAAGGTGCAATTCTGAAATTTTTTGCTTTTTCCTGCTCCTCTTAGCATGATAAAGAAGATTCAAAGAGAGTGAGATGCCAGCTCCTTTCATTCAATCAGTAGCTTCAATCATTTCTGGACGTTTTTCAATGGCAAAAATCAATGAATATTGTATATGCACAAACAGTAATTTCTCCGCATTGCAAGGTGCAATTCTGAAATTTTTTGCTTTTTCCTGCTCCTCTTAGCATGATAAAGAAGATTCAAAGAGAGTGAGGTGCCAGCTCCTTTCATTCAGTCAGTAGCTTCAAACATTTCTGGTATATGAATAACATGTTTTTCAATGGCAAAAATCAATGAATATTGTAAATGCACAAACAGTAATTTCTCCGCATTGCAAGGTGCAATTCTGAAATTTTTTGCTTTTTCCTGCTCCTCTTAGCATGATAAAGAAGATTCAAAGAGAGTGAGATGCCAGCTCCTTTCATTCAGTCAGTAGCTTCAATCATTTCTGGACGTTTTTCAATGGCAAAAATCAATGAATATTGTAAATGCACAAACAGTAATTTCTCCGCATTGCAAGGTGCAATTCTGAAATTTTTTGCTTTTTCCTGCTCCTCTTAGCATGATAAAGAAGATTCAAAGAGAGTGAGATGCCAGCTCCTTTCATTCAGTCAGTAGCTTCAATCATTTCTGGACGTTTTTCAATGGCAAAAATCAATGAATATTGTAAATGCACAAACAGTAATTTCTCCGCATTGCAAGGTGCAATTCTGAAATTTTTTGCTTTTTCCTGCTCCTCTTAGCATGATAAAGAAGATTCAAAGAGAGTGAGATGCCAGCTCCTTTGATTCAGTCAGTAGCTTCAAACATTTCTGGTATATGAATAACATGATGTTTTTCAATGGCAAAAATCAATGAATATTGTAAATGCACAAACAGTAATTTCTCCGCATTGCAAGGTGCAAGTCTGAAATTTTTTGCTTTTTCCTGCTCCTCTTAGCATGATAAAGAAGATTCAAAGAGAGTGAGATGCCAGCTACTTTCATTCAGTCAGTAGCTTCAATCATTTCTGGACGTTTTTCAATGGTAAAAATCAATGAATATTGTAAATGCACAAACAGTAATTTCTCCACATTGCAAGGTGCAATTCTGAAATTTTTTGCTTTTTCCTGCTCCTCTTAGCATGATAAAGAAGATTCAAAGAGAGTGAGATGCCAGCTCCTTAGATTCAGTCAGTAGCTTCAAACATTTCTGGTATATGAATAACATGATGTTTTTCAATGGCAAAAATCAATGAATATTGTAAATGCACAAACAGTAATTTCTCCGCATTGCAAGGTGCAAGTCTGAAATTTTTTGCTTTTTCCTGCTCCTCTTAGCATGATAAAGAAGATTCAAAGAGAGTGAGATGCCAGCTACTTTCATTCAGTCAGTAGCTTCAATCATTTCTGGACGTTTTTCAATGGTAAAAATCAATGAATATTGTAAATGCACAAACAGTAATTTCTCCACATTGCAAGGTGCAATTCTGAAATTTTTTGCTTTTTCCTGCTCCTCTTAGCATGATAAAGAAGATTCAAAGAGAGTGAGATGCCAGCTCCTTTCATTCAGTCAGTAGCTTCAAACATTTCTGGTATATGAATAACATGATGTTTTTCAATGGCAAAAATCAATGAATATTGTAAATGCACAAACAGTAATTTCTCCACATTGCAAGGTGCAATTCTGAAATTTTTTGCTTTTTCCTGCTCCTCTTAGCATGATAAAGAAGATTCAAAGAGAGTGAGATGCCAGCTCCTTTCATTCAGTCAGTAGCTTCAAACATTTCTGGTATATGAATAACATGTTTTTCAATGGCAAAAATCAATGAATATTGTAAATGCACAAACAGTAATTTCTCCGCATTGCAAGGTGCAATTCTGAAATTTTTTGCTTTTTCCTGCTCCTCTTAGCATGATAAAGAAGATTCAAAGAGAGTGAGATGCCAGCTCCTTTCATTCAGTCAGTAGCTTCAATCATTTCTGGACGTTTTTCAATGGCAAAAATCAATGAATATTGTAAATGCACAAACAGTAATTTCTCCGCATTGCAAGGTGCAATTCTGAAATTTTTTGCTTTTTCCTGCTCCTCTTAGCATGATAAAGAAGATTCAAAGAGAGTGAGATGTCAGCTCCTTTCATTCAGTCAGTAGCTTCAAACATTTCTGGTATATGAATAACATGATGTTTTTCAATGGCAAAAATCAATGAATATTGTAAATGCACAAACAGTAATTTCTCCGCATTGCAAGGTGCAATTCTGAAATTTTTTGCTTTTTCCTGCTCCTCTTAGCATGATAAAGAAGATTCAAAGAGAGTGAGATGCCAGCTCCTTTCATTCAGTCAGTAGCTTCAATCATTTCTGGACGTTTTTCAATGGCAAAAATCAATGAATATTGTAAATGCACAAACAGTAATTTCTCCGCATTGCAAGGTGCAATTCTGAAATTTTTTGCTTTTTCCTGCTCCTCTTAGCATGATAAAGAAGATTCAAAGAGAGTGAGATGCCAGCTCCTTTCATTCAGTCAGTAGCTTCAATCATTTCTGGACGTTTTTCAATGGCAAAAATCAATGAATATTGTAAATGCACAAACAGTAATTTCTCCGCATTGCAAGGTGCAATTCTGAAATTTTTTGCTTTTTCCTGCTCCTCTTAGCATGATAAAGAAGATTCAAAGAGAGTGAGATGCCAACTCCTTTCATTCAGTCAGTAGCTTCAAACATTTCTGGTATATGAATAACATGATGTTTTTCAATGGCAAAAATCAATGAATATTGTAAATGCACAAACAGTAATTTCTCCGCATTGCAAGGTGCAATTCTGAAATTTTTTGCTTTTTCCTGCTCCTCTTAGCATGATAAAGAAGATTCAAAGAGAGTGAGATGCCAGCTCCTTTCATTCAATCAGTAGCTTCAATCATTTCTGGACGTTTTTCAATGGCAAAAATCAATGAATATTGTATATGCACAAACAGTAATTTCTCCGCATTGCAAGGTGCAATTCTGAAATTTTTTGCTTTTTCCTGCTCCTCTTAGCATGATAAAGAAGATTCAAAGAGAGTGAGATGCCAGCTCCTTTCATTCAGTCAGTAGCTTCAATCATTTCTGGACGTTTTTCAATGGCAAAAATCAATGAATATTGTAAATGCACAAACAGTAATTTCTCCGCATTGCAAGGTGCAATTCTGAAATTTTTTGCTTTTTCCTGCTCCTCTTAGCATGATAAAGAAGATTCAAAGAGAGTGAGATGCCAGCTCCTTTGATTCAGTCAGTAGCTTCAAACATTTCTGGTATATGAATAACATGATGTTTTTCAATGGCAAAAATCAATGAATATTGTAAATGCACAAACAGTAATTTCTCCGCATTGCAAGGTGCAAGTCTGAAATTTTTTGCTTTTTCCTGCTCCTCTTAGCATGATAAAGAAGATTCAAAGAGAGTGAGATGCCAGCTACTTTCATTCAGTCAGTAGCTTCAATCATTTCTGGACGTTTTTCAATGGTAAAAATCAATGAATATTGTAAATGCACAAACAGTAATTTCTCCACATTGCAAGGTGCAATTCTGAAATTTTTTGCTTTTTCCTGCTCCTCTTAGCATGATAAAGAAGATTCAAAGAGAGTGAGATGCCAGCTCCTTTCATTCAGTCAGTAGCTTCAAACATTTCTGGTATATGAATAACATGATGTTTTTCAATGGCAAAAATCAATGAATATTGTAAATGCACAAACAGTAATTTCTCCGCATTGCAAGGTGCAAGTCTGAAATTTTTTGCTTTTTCCTGCTCCTCTTAGCATGATAAAGAAGATTCAAAGAGAGTGAGATGCCAGCTACTTTCATTCAGTCAGTAGCTTCAATCATTTCTGGACGTTTTTCAATGGTAAAAATCAATGAATATTGTAAATGCACAAACAGTAATTTCTCCACATTGCAAGGTGCAATTCTGAAATTTTTTGCTTTTTCCTGCTTCTCTTAGCATGATAAAGAAGATTCAAAGAGAGTGAGATGCCAGCTCCTTTCATTCAGTCAGTAGCTTCAAACATTTCTGGTATATGAATAACATGATGTTTTTCAATGGCAAAAATCAATGAATATTGTAAATGCACAAACAGTAATTTCTCCACATTGCAAGGTGCAATTCTGAAATTTTTTGCTTTTTCCTGCTCCTCTTAGCATGATAAAGAAGATTCAAAGAGAGTGAGATGCCAGCTCCTTTCATTCAGTCAGTAGCTTCAAACATTTCTGGTATATGAATAACATGATGTTTTTCAATGGCAAAAATCAATGAATATTGTAAATGCACAAACAGTAATTTCTCCGCATTGCAAGGTGCAATTCTGAAATTTTTTGCTTTTTCCTGCTCCTCTTAGCATGATAAAGAAGATTCAAAGAGAGTGAGATGCCAGCTCCTTTCATTCAGTCAGTAGCTTCAATCATTTCTGGACGTTTTTCAATGGCAAAAATCAATGAATATTGTAAATGCACAAACAGTAATTTCTCCGCATTGCAAGGTGCAATTCTGAAATTTTTTGCTTTTTCCTGCTCCTCTTAGCATGATAAAGAAGATTCAAAGAGAGTGAGATGTCAGCTCCTTTCATTCAGTCAGTAGCTTCAAACATTTCTGGTATATGAATAACATGATGTTTTTCAATGGCAAAAATCAATGAATATTGTAAATGCACAAACAGTAATTTCTCCGCATTGCAAGGTGCAATTCTGAAATTTTTTGCTTTTTCCTGCTCCTCTTAGCATGATAAAGAAGATTCAAAGAGAGTGAGATGCCAGCTCCTTTCATTCAGTCAGTAGCTTCAATCATTTCTGGACGTTTTTCAATGGCAAAAATCAATGAATATTGTAAATGCACAAACAGTAATTTCTCCGCATTGCAAGGTGCAATTCTGAAATTTTTTGCTTTTTCCTGCTCCTCTTAGCATGATAAAGAAGATTCAAAGAGAGTGAGATGCCAGCTCCTTTCATTCATTCAGTAGCTTCAATCATTTCTGGACGTTTTTCAAAGGCAAAAATCAATGAATATTGTAAATGCACAAACAGTAATTTCTCCGCATTGCAAGGTGCAATTCTGAAATTTTTTGCTTTTTCCTGCTCCTCTTAGCATGATAAAGATTCAAAGAGAGTGAGATGCCAGCTCCTTTGATTCAGTCAGTAGCTTCAAACATTTCTGGTATATGAATAACATGATGTTTTTCAATGGCAAAAATCAATGAATATTGTAAATGCACAAACAGTAATTTCTCCGCATTGCAAGGTGCAAGTCTGAAATTTTTTGCTTTTTCCTGCTCCTCTTAGCATGATAAAGAAGATTCAAAGAGAGTGAGATGCCAGCTACTTTCATTCAGTCAGTAGCTTCAATCATTTCTGGACGTTTTTCAATGGTAAAAATCAATGAATATTGTTTATGCACAAACAGTAATTTCTCCACATTGCAAGGTGCAATTCTGAAATTTTTTGCTTTTTCCTGCTCCTCTTAGCATGATAAAGAAGATTCAAAGAGAGTGAGATGCCAGCTCCTTTCATTCAGTCAGTAGCTTCAAACATTTCTGGTATATGAATAACATGATGTTTTTCAATGGCAAAAATCAATGAATATTGTAAATGCACAAACAGTAATTTCTCCGCATTGCAAGGTGCAAGTCTGAAATTTTTTGCTTTTTCCTGCTCCTCTTAGCATGATAAAGAAGATTCAAAGAGAGTGAGATGCCAGCTACTTTCATTCAGTCAGTAGCTTCAATCATTTCTGGACGTTTTTCAATGGTAAAAATCAATGAATATTGTAAATGCACAAACAGTAATTTCTCCGCATTGCAAGGTGCAATTCTGAAATTTTTTGCTTTTTCCTGCTCCTCTTAGCATGATAAAGAAGATTCAAAGAGAGTGAGATGCCAGCTCCTTTCATTCAGTCAGTAGCTTCAAACATTTCTGGTATATGAATAACATGATGTTTTTCAATGGCAAAAATCAATGAATATTGTAAATGCACAAACAGTAATTTCTCCACATTGCAAGGTGCAATTCTGAAATTTTTTGCTTTTTCCTGCTCCTCTTAGCATGATAAAGAAGATTCAAAGAGAGTGAGATGCCAGCTCCTTTCATTCAGTCAGTAGCTTCAAACATTTCTGGTATATGAATAACATGATGTTTTTCAATGGCAAAAATCAATGAATATTGTAAATGCACAAACAGTAATTTCTCCGCATTGCAAGGTGCAATTCTGAAATTTTTTGCTTTTTCCTGCTCCTCTTAGCATGATAAAGAAGATTCAAAGAGAGTGAGATGCCAGCTCCTTTCATTCAGTCAGTAGCTTCAATCATTTCTGGACGTTTTTCAATGGCAAAAATCAATGAATATTGTAAATGCACAAACAGTAATTTCTCCGCATTGCAAGGTGCAATTCTGAAATTTTTTGCTTTTTCCTGCTCCTCTTAGCATGATAAAGAAGATTCAAAGAGAGTGAGATGTCAGCTCCTTTCATTCAGTCAGTAGCTTCAAACATTTCTGGTATATGAATAACATGATGTTTTTCAATGGCAAAAATCAATGAATATTGTAAATGCACAAACAGTAATTTCTCCGCATTGCAAGGTGCAATTCTGAAATTTTTTGCTTTTTCCTGCTCCTCTTAGCATGATAAAGAAGATTCAAAGAGAGTGAGATGCCAGCTCCTTTCATTCAGTCAGTAGCTTCAATCATTTCTGGACGTTTTTCAATGGCAAAAATCAATGAATATTGTAAATGCACAAACAGTAATTTCTCCGCATTGCAAGGTGCAATTCTGAAATTTTTTGCTTTTTCCTGCTCCTCTTAGCATGATAAAGAAGATTCAAAGAGAGTGAGATGCCAGCTCCTTTCATTCAGTCAGTAGCTTCAAACATTTCTGGTATATGAATAACATGATGTTTTTCAATGGCAAAAATCAATGAATATTGTAAATGCACAAACAGTAATTTCTCCGCATTGCAAGGTGCAATTCTGAAATTTTTTGCTTTTTCCTGCTCCTCTTAGCATGATAAAGAAGATTCAAAGAGAGTGAGATGCCAACTCCTTTCATTCAGTCAGTAGCTTCAAACATTTCTGGTATATGAATAACATGATGTTTTTCAATGGCAAAAATCAATGAATATTGTAAATGCACAAACAGTAATTTCTCCGCATTGCAAGGTGCAATTCTGAAATTGTTTGCTTTTTCCTGCTCCTCTTAGCATGATAAAGAAGATTCAAAGAGAGTGAGATGCCAGCTCCTTTCATTCAGTCAGTAGCTTCAATCATTTCTGGACGTTTTTCAATGGCAAAAATCAATGAATATTGTAAATGCACAAACAGTAATTTCTCCGCATTGCAAGGTGCAATTCTGAAATTTTTTGCTTTTTCCTGCTCCTCTTAGCATGATAAAGAAGATTCAAAGAGAGTGAGATGCCAGCTCCTTTCATTCAGTCAGTACCTTCAATCATTTCTGGACGTTTTTCAATGGCAAAAATCAATGAATATTGTAAATGCACAAACAGTAATTTCTCCGCATTGCAAGGTGCAATTCTGAAATTTTTTGCTTTTTCCCGCTCCTCTTAGCATGATAAAGAAGATTCAAAGAGAGTGAGGTGCCAGCTCCTTTCATTCAGTCAGTAGCTTCAAACATTTCTGGTATATGAATAACATGTTTTTCAATGGCAAAAATCAATGAATATTGTAAATGCACAAACAGTAATTTCTCCGCATTGCAAGGTGCAATTCTGAAATTTTTTGCTTTTTCCTGCTCCTCTTAGCATGATAAAGAAGATTCAAAGAGAGTGAGATGCCAGCTTCTTTCATTCAATCAGTAGCTTCAATCATTTCTGGACGTTTTTCAATGGCAAAAATCAATGAATATTGTATATGCACAAACAGTAATTTCTCCGCATTGCAAGGTGCAATTCTGAAATTTTTTGCTTTTTCCTGCTCCTCTTAGCATGATAAAGAAGATTCAAAGAGAGTGAGGTGCCAGCTCCTTTCATTCAGTCAGTAGCTTCAAACATTTCTGGTATATGAATAACATGTTTTTCAATGGCAAAAATCAATGAATATTGTAAATGCACAAACAGTAATTTCTCCGCATTGCAAGGTGCAATTCTGAAATTTTTTGCTTTTTCCTGCTCCTCTTAGCATGATAAAGAAGATTCAAAGAGAGTGAGATGCCAGCTCCTTTCATTCAGTCAGTAGCTTCAATCATTTCTGGACGTTTTTCAATGGCAAAAATCAATGAATATTGTAAATGCACAAACAGTAATTTCTCCGCATTGCAAGGTGCAATTCTGAAATTTTTTGCTTTTTCCTGCTCCTCTTAGCATGATAAAGAAGATTCAAAGAGAGTGAGATGCCAGCTCCTTTCATTCAGTCAGTAGCTTCAATCATTTCTGGACGTTTTTCAATGGCAAAAATCAATGAATATTGTAAATGCACAAACAATAATTTCTCCGCATTGCAAGGTGCAATTCTGAAATTTTTTGCTTTTTCCTGCTCCTCTTAGCATGATAAAGAAGATTCAAAGAGAGTGAGATGCCAGCTCCTTTGATTCAGTCAGTAGCTTCAAACATTTCTGGTATATGAATAACATGATGTTTTTCAATGGCAAAAATCAATGAATATTGTAAATGCACAAACAGTAATTTCTCCGCATTGCAAGGTGCAAGTCTGAAATTTTTTGCTTTTTCCTGCTCCTCTTAGCATGATAAAGAAGATTCAAAGAGAGTGAGATGCCAGCTCCTTTCATTCAGTCAGTAGCTTCAAACATTTCTGGTATATGAATAACATGATGTTTTTCAATGGCAAAAATCAATGAATATTGTAAATGCACAAACAGTAATTTCTCCGCATTGCAAGGTGCAAGTCTGAAATTTTTTGCTTTTTCCTGCTCCTCTTAGCATGATAAAGAAGATTCAAAGAGAGTGAGATGCCAGCTACTTTCATTCAGTCAGTAGCTTCAATCATTTCTGGACGTTTTTCAATGGTAAAAATCAATGAATATTGTAAATGCACAAACAGTAATTTCTCCACATTGCAAGGTGCAATTCTGAAATTTTTTGCTTTTTCCTGCTCCTCTTAGCATGATAAAGAAGATTCAAAGAGAGTGAGATGCCAGCTCCTTTCATTCAGTCAGTAGCTTCAAACATTTCTGGTATATGAATAACATGATGTTTTTCAATGGCAAAAATCAATGAATATTGTAAATGCACAAACAGTAATTTCTCCGCATTGCAAGGTGCAAGTCTGAAATTTTTTGCTTTTTCCTGCTCCTCTTAGCATGATAAAGAAGATTCAAAGAGAGTGAGATGCCAGCTACTTTCATTCAGTCAGTAGCTTCAATCATTTCTGGACGTTTTTCAATGGTAAAAATCAATGAATATTGTAAATGCACAAACAGTAATTTCTCCACATTGCAAGGTGCAATTCTGAAATTTTTTGCTTTTTCCTGCTCCTCTTAGCATGATAAAGAAGATTCAAAGAGAGTGAGATGCCAGCTCCTTTCATTCAGTCAGTAGCTTCAAACATTTCTGGTATATGAATAACATGATGTTTTTCAATGGCAAAAATCAATGAATATTGTAAATGCACAAACAGTAATTTCTCCACATTGCAAGGTGCTATTCTGAAATTTTTTGCTTTTTCCTGCTCCTCTTAGCATGATAAAGAAGATTCAAAGAGAGTGAGATGCCAGCTCCTTTCATTCAGTCAGTAGCTTCAATCATTTCTGGACGTTTTTCAATGGCAAAAATCAATGAATATTGTAAATGCACAAACAGTAATTTCTCCGCATTGCAAGGTGCAATTCTGAAATTTTTTGCTTTTTCCTGCTCCTCTTAGCATGATAAAGAAGATTCAAAGAGAGTGAGATGTCAGCTCCTTTCATTCAGTCAGTAGCTTCAAACATTTCTGGTATATGAATAACATGATGTTTTTCAATGGCAAAAATCAATGAATATTGTAAATGCACAAACAGTAATTTCTCCGCATTGCAAGGTGCAATTCTGAAATTTTTTGCTTTTTCCTGCTCCTCTTAGCATGATAAAGAAGATTCAAAGAGAGTGAGATGCCAGCTCCTTTCATTCAGTCAGTAGCTTCAATCATTTCTGGACGTTTTTCAATGGCAAAAATCAATGAATATTGTAAATGCACAAACAGTAATTTCTCCGCATTGCAAGGTGCAATTCTGAAATTTTTTGCTTTTTCCTGCTCCTCTTAGCATGATAAAGAAGATTCAAAGAGAGTGAGATGTCAGCTCCTTTCATTCAGTCAGTAGCTTCAAACATTTCTGGTATATGAATAACATGATGTTTTTCAATGGCAAAAATCAATGAATATTGTAAATGCACAAACAGTAATTTCTCCGCATTGCAAGGTGCAATTCTGAAATTTTTTGCTTTTTCCTGCTCCTCTTAGCATGATAAAGAAGATTCAAAGAGAGTGAGATGCCAGCTCCTTTCATTCAGTCAGTAGCTTCAATCATTTCTGGACGTTTTTCAATGGCAAAAATCAATGAATATTGTAAATGCACAAACAGTAATTTCTCCGCATTGCAAGGTGCAATTCTGAAATTTTTTGCTTTTTCCTGCTCCTCTTAGCATGATAAAGAAGATTCAAAGAGAGTGAGATGCCAGCTCCTTTCATTCAGTCAGTAGCTTCAATCATTTCTGGACGTTTTTCAATGGCAAAAATCAATGAATATTGTAAATGCACAAACAATAATTTCTCCGCATTGCAAGGTGCAATTCTGAAATTTTTTGCTTTTTCCTGCTCCTCTTAGCATGATAAAGAAGATTCAAAGAGAGTGAGATGCCAGCTCCTTTGATTCAGTCAGTAGCTTCAAACATTTCTGGTATATGAATAACATGATGTTTTTCAATGGCAAAAATCAATGAATATTGTAAATGCACAAACAGTAATTTCTCCGCATTGCAAGGTGCAAGTCTGAAATTTTTTGCTTTTTCCTGCTCCTCTTAGCATGATAAAGAAGATTCAAAGAGAGTGAGATGCCAGCTCCTTTCATTCAGTCAGTAGCTTCAAACATTTCTGGTATATGAATAACATGATGTTTTTCAATGGCAAAAATCAATGAATATTGTAAATGCACAAACAGTAATTTCTCCGCATTGCAAGGTGCAAGTCTGAAATTTTTTGCTTTTTCCTGCTCCTCTTAGCATGATAAAGAAGATTCAAAGAGAGTGAGATGCCAGCTACTTTCATTCAGTCAGTAGCTTCAATCATTTCTGGACGTTTTTCAATGGTAAAAATCAATGAATATTGTAAATGCACAAACAGTAATTTCTCCACATTGCAAGGTGCAATTCTGAAATTTTTTGCTTTTTCCTGCTCCTCTTAGCATGATAAAGAAGATTCAAAGAGAGTGAGATGCCAGCTCCTTTCATTCAGTCAGTAGCTTCAAACATTTCTGGTATATGAATAACATGATGTTTTTCAATGGCAAAAATCAATGAATATTGTAAATGCACAAACAGTAATTTCTCCGCATTGCAAGGTGCAAGTCTGAAATTTTTTGCTTTTTCCTGCTCCTCTTAGCATGATAAAGAAGATTCAAAGAGAGTGAGATGCCAGCTACTTTCATTCAGTCAGTAGCTTCAATCATTTCTGGACGTTTTTCAATGGTAAAAATCAATGAATATTGTAAATGCACAAACAGTAATTTCTCCACATTGCAAGGTGCAATTCTGAAATTTTTTGCTTTTTCCTGCTCCTCTTAGCATGATAAAGAAGATTCAAAGAGAGTGAGATGCCAGCTCCTTTCATTCAGTCAGTAGCTTCAAACATTTCTGGTATATGAATAACATGATGTTTTTCAATGGCAAAAATCAATGAATATTGTAAATGCACAAACAGTAATTTCTCCACATTGCAAGGTGCTATTCTGAAATTTTTTGCTTTTTCCTGCTCCTCTTAGCATGATAAAGAAGATTCAAAGAGAGTGAGATGCCAGCTCCTTTCATTCAGTCAGTAGCTTCAATCATTTCTGGACGTTTTTCAATGGCAAAAATCAATGAATATTGTAAATGCACAAACAGTAATTTCTCCGCATTGCAAGGTGCAATTCTGAAATTTTTTGCTTTTTCCTGCTCCTCTTAGCATGATAAAGAAGATTCAAAGAGAGTGAGATGTCAGCTCCTTTCATTCAGTCAGTAGCTTCAAACATTTCTGGTATATGAATAACATGATGTTTTTCAATGGCAAAAATCAATGAATATTGTAAATGCACAAACAGTAATTTCTCCGCATTGCAAGGTGCAATTCTGAAATTTTTTGCTTTTTCCTGCTCCTCTTAGCATGATAAAGAAGATTCAAAGAGAGTGAGATGCCAGCTCCTTTCATTCAGTCAGTAGCTTCAATCATTTCTGGACGTTTTTCAATGGCAAAAATCAATGAATATTGTAAATGCACAAACAGTAATTTCTCCGCATTGCAAGGTGCAATTCTGAAATTTTTTGCTTTTTCCTGCTCCTCTTAGCATGATAAAGAAGATTCAAAGAGAGTGAGATGTCAGCTCCTTTCATTCAGTCAGTAGCTTCAAACATTTCTGGTATATGAATAACATGATGTTTTTCAATGGCAAAAATCAATGAATATTGTAAATGCACAAACAGTAATTTCTCCGCATTGCAAGGTGCAATTCTGAAATTTTTTGCTTTTTCCTGCTCCTCTTAGCATGATAAAGAAGATTCAAAGAGAGTGAGATGCCAGCTCCTTTCATTCAGTCAGTAGCTTCAAACATTTCTGGTATATGAATAACATGATGTTTTTCAATGGCAAAAATCAATGAATATTGTAAATGCACAAACAGTAATTTCTCCGCATTGCAAGGTGCAATTCTGAAATTTTTTGCTTTTTCCTGCTCCTCTTAGCATGATAAAGAAGATTCAAAGAGAGTGAGATGCCAACTCCTTTCATTCAGTCAGTAGCTTCAAACATTTCTGGTATATGAATAACATGATGTTTTTCAATGGCAAAAATCAATGAATATTGTAAATGCACAAACAGTAATTTCTCCGCATTGCAAGGTGCAATTCTGAAATTGTTTGCTTTTTCCTGCTCCTCTTAGCATGATAAAGAAGATTCAAAGAGAGTGAGATGCCAGCTCCTTTCATTCAGTCAGTAGCTTCAATCATTTCTGGACGTTTTTCAATGGCAAAAATCAATGAATATTGTAAATGCACAAACAGTAATTTCTCCGCATTGCAAGGTGCAATTCTGAAATTTTTTGCTTTTTCCTGCTCCTCTTAGCATGATAAAGAAGATTCAAAGAGAGTGAGATGCCAGCTCCTTTCATTCAGTCAGTACCTTCAATCATTTCTGGACGTTTTTCAATGGCAAAAATCAATGAATATTGTAAATGCACAAACAGTAATTTCTCCGCATTGCAAGGTGCAATTCTGAAATTTTTTGCTTTTTCCCGCTCCTCTTAGCATGATAAAGAAGATTCAAAGAGAGTGAGGTGCCAGCTCCTTTCATTCAGTCAGTAGCTTCAAACATTTCTGGTATATGAATAACATGTTTTTCAATGGCAAAAATCAATGAATATTGTAAATGCACAAACAGTAATTTCTCCGCATTGCAAGGTGCAATTCTGAAATTTTTTGCTTTTTCCTGCTCCTCTTAGCATGATAAAGAAGATTCAAAGAGAGTGAGATGCCAGCTCCTTTCATTCAATCAGTAGCTTCAATCATTTCTGGACGTTTTTCAATGGCAAAAATCAATGAATATTGTATATGCACAAACAGTAATTTCTCCGCATTGCAAGGTGCAATTCTGAAATTTTTTGCTTTTTCCTGCTCCTCTTAGCATGATAAAGAAGATTCAAAGAGAGTGAGGTGCCAGCTCCTTTCATTCAGTCAGTAGCTTCAAACATTTCTGGTATATGAATAACATGTTTTTCAATGGCAAAAATCAATGAATATTGTAAATGCACAAACAGTAATTTCTCCGCATTGCAAGGTGCAATTCTGAAATTTTTTGCTTTTTCCTGCTCCTCTTAGCATGATAAAGAAGATTCAAAGAGAGTGAGATGCCAGCTCCTTTCATTCAGTCAGTAGCTTCAATCATTTCTGGACGTTTTTCAATGGCAAAAATCAATGAATATTGTAAATGCACAAACAGTAATTTCTCCGCATTGCAAGGTGCAATTCTGAAATTTTTTGCTTTTTCCTGCTCCTCTTAGCATGATAAAGAAGATTCAAAGAGAGTGAGATGCCAGCTCCTTTCATTCAGTCAGTAGCTTCAATCATTTCTGGACGTTTTTCAATGGCAAAAATCAATGAATATTGTAAATGCACAAACAATAATTTCTCCGCATTGCAAGGTGCAATTCTGAAATTTTTTGCTTTTTCCTGCTCCTCTTAGCATGATAAAGAAGATTCAAAGAGAGTGAGATGCCAGCTCCTTTGATTCAGTCAGTAGCTTCAAACATTTCTGGTATATGAATAACATGATGTTTTTCAATGGCAAAAATCAATGAATATTGTAAATGCACAAACAGTAATTTCTCCGCATTGCAAGGTGCAATTCTGAAATTTTTTGCTTTTTCCTGCTCCTCTTAGCATGATAAAGAAGATTCAAAGAGAGTGAGATGCCAGCTCCTTTCATTCAGTCAGTAGCTTCAAACATTTCTGGTATATGAATAACATGATGTTTTTCAATGGCAAAAATCAATGAATATTGTAAATGCACAAACAGTAATTTCTCCGCATTGCAAGGTGCAAGTCTGAAATTTTTTGCTTTTTCCTGCTCCTCTTAGCATGATAAAGAAGATTCAAAGAGAGTGAGATGCCAGCTACTTTCATTCAGTCAGTAGCTTCAATCATTTCTGGACGTTTTTCAATGGTAAAAATCAATGAATATTGTAAATGCACAAACAGTAATTTCTCCACATTGCAAGGTGCAATTCTGAAATTTTTTGCTTTTTCCTGCTCCTCTTAGCATGATAAAGAAGATTCAAAGAGAGTGAGATGCCAGCTCCTTTCATTCAGTCAGTAGCTTCAAACATTTCTGGTATATGAATAACATGATGTTTTTCAATGGCAAAAATCAATGAATATTGTAAATGCACAAACAGTAATTTCTCCGCATTGCAAGGTGCAAGTCTGAAATTTTTTGCTTTTTCCTGCTCCTCTTAGCATGATAAAGAAGATTCAAAGAGAGTGAGATGCCAGCTACTTTCATTCAGTCAGTAGCTTCAATCATTTCTGGACGTTTTTCAATGGTAAAAATCAATGAATATTGTAAATGCACAAACAGTAATTTCTCCACATTGCAAGGTGCAATTCTGAAATTTTTTGCTTTTTCCTGCTCCTCTTAGCATGATAAAGAAGATTCAAAGAGAGTGAGATGCCAGCTCCTTTCATTCAGTCAGTAGCTTCAAACATTTCTGGTATATGAATAACATGATGTTTTTCAATGGCAAAAATCAATGAATATTGTAAATGCACAAACAGTAATTTCTCCACATTGCAAGGTGCAATTCTGAAATTTTTTGCTTTTTCCTGCTCCTCTTAGCATGATAAAGAAGATTCAAAGAGAGTGAGATGCCAGCTCCTTTCATTCAGTCAGTAGCTTCAAACATTTCTGGTATATGAATAACATGATGTTTTTCAATGGCAAAAATCAATGAATATTGTAAATGCACAAACAGTAATTTCTCCGCATTGCAAGGTGCAATTCTGAAATTTTTTGCTTTTTCCTGCTCCTCTTAGCATGATAAAGAAGATTCAAAGAGAGTGAGATGCCAGCTCCTTTCATTCAGTCAGTAGCTTCAATCATTTCTGGACGTTTTTCAATGGCAAAAATCAATGAATATTGTAAATGCACAAACAGTAATTTCTCCGCATTGCAAGGTGCAATTCTGAAATTTTTTGCTTTTTCCTGCTCCTCTTAGCATGATAAAGAAGATTCAAAGAGAGTGAGATGTCAGCTCCTTTCATTCAGTCAGTAGCTTCAAACATTTCTGGTATATGAATAACATGATGTTTTTCAATGGCAAAAATCAATGAATATTGTAAATGCACAAACAGTAATTTCTCCGCATTGCAAGGTGCAATTCTGAAATTTTTTGCTTTTTCCTGCTCCTCTTAGCATGATAAAGAAGATTCAAAGAGAGTGAGATGCCAGCTCCTTTCATTCAGTCAGTAGCTTCAATCATTTCTGGACGTTTTTCAATGGCAAAAATCAATGAATATTGTAAATGCACAAACAGTAATTTCTCCGCATTGCAAGGTGCAATTCTGAAATTTTTTGCTTTTTCCTGCTCCTCTTAGCATGATAAAGAAGATTCAAAGAGAGTGAGATGCCAGCTCCTTTCATTCAGTCAGTAGCTTCAAACATTTCTGGTATATGAATAACATGATGTTTTTCAATGGCAAAAATCAATGAATATTGTAAATGCACAAACAGTAATTTCTCCGCATTGCAAGGTGCAATTCTGAAATTTTTTGCTTTTTCCTGCTCCTCTTAGCATGATAAAGAAGATTCAAAGAGAGTGAGATGCCAGCTCCTTTCATTCAGTCAGTAGCTTCAATCATTTCTGGACGTTTTTCAATGGCAAAAATCAATGAATATTGTAAATGCACAAACAGTAATTTCTCCGCATTGCAAGGTGCAATTCTGAAATTGTTTGCTTTTTCCTGCTCCTCTTAGCATGATAAAGAAGATTCAAAGAGAGTGAGATGCCAGCTCCTTTCATTCAGTCAGTAGCTTCAATCATTTCTGGACGTTTTTCAATGGCAAAAATCAATGAATATTGTAAATGCACAAACAGTAATTTCTCCGCATTGCAAGGTGCAATTCTGAAATTTTTTGCTTTTTCCTGCTCCTCTTAGCATGATAAAGAAGATTCAAAGAGAGTGAGATGCCAGCTCCTTTCATTCAGTCAGTACCTTCAATCATTTCTGGACGTTTTTCAATGGCAAAAATCAATGAATATTGTAAATGCACAAACAGTAATTTCTCCGCATTGCAAGGTGCAATTCTGAAATTTTTTGCTTTTTCCCGCTCCTCTTAGCATGATAAAGAAGATTCAAAGAGAGTGAGGTGCCAGCTCCTTTCATTCAGTCAGTAGCTTCAAACATTTCTGGTATATGAATAACATGTTTTTCAATGGCAAAAATCAATGAATATTGTAAATGCACAAACAGTAATTTCTCCGCATTGCAAGGTGCAATTCTGAAATTTTTTGCTTTTTCCTGCTCCTCTTAGCATGATAAAGAAGATTCAAAGAGAGTGAGATGCCAGCTCCTTTCATTCAATCAGTAGCTTCAATCATTTCTGGACGTTTTTCAATGGCAAAAATCAATGAATATTGTATATGCACAAACAGTAATTTCTCCGCATTGCAAGGTGCAATTCTGAAATTTTTTGCTTTTTCCTGCTCCTCTTAGCATGATAAAGAAGATTCAAAGAGAGTGAGGTGCCAGCTCCTTTCATTCAGTCAGTAGCTTCAAACATTTCTGGTATATGAATAACATGTTTTTCAATGGCAAAAATCAATGAATATTGTAAATGCACAAACAGTAATTTCTCCGCATTGCAAGGTGCAATTCTGAAATTTTTTGCTTTTTCCTGCTCCTCTTAGCATGATAAAGAAGATTCAAAGAGAGTGAGATGCCAGCTCCTTTCATTCAGTCAGTAGCTTCAATCATTTCTGGACGTTTTTCAATGGCAAAAATCAATGAATATTGTAAATGCACAAACAGTAATTTCTCCGCATTGCAAGGTGCAATTCTGAAATTTTTTGCTTTTTCCTGCTCCTCTTAGCATGATAAAGAAGATTCAAAGAGAGTGAGATGCCAGCTACTTTCATTCAGTCAGTAGCTTCAATCATTTCTGGACGTTTTTCAATGGTAAAAATCAATGAATATTGTAAATGCACAAACAGTAATTTCTCCACATTGCAAGGTGCAATTCTGAAATTTTTTGCTTTTTCCTGCTCCTCTTAGCATGATAAAGAAGATTGAAAGAGAGTGAGATGCCAGCTCCTTTCATTCAGTCAGTAGCTTCAAACATTTCTGGTATATGAATAACATGATGTTTTTCAATGGCAAAAATCAATGAATATTGTAAATGCACAAACAGTAATTTCTCCACATTGCAAGGTGCAATTCTGAAATTTTTTGCTTTTTCCTGCTCCTCTTAGCATGATAAAGAAGATTCAAAGAGAGTGAGATGCCAGCTCCTTTCATTCAGTCAGTAGCTTCAAACATTTCTGGTATATGAATAACATGATGTTTTTCAATGGCAAAAATCAATGAATATTGTAAATGCACAAACAGTAATTTCTCCGCATTGCAAGGTGCAATTCTGAAATTTTTTGCTTTTTCCTGCTCCTCTTAGCATGATAAAGAAGATTCAAAGAGAGTGAGATGCCAGCTCCTTTCATTCAGTCAGTAGCTTCAATCATTTCTGGACGTTTTTCAATGGCAAAAATCAATGAATATTGTAAATGCACAAACAGTAATTTCTCCGCATTGCAAGGTGCAATTCTGAAATTTTTTGCTTTTTCCTGCTCCTCTTAGCATGATAAAGAAGATTCAAAGAGAGTGAGATGTCAGCTCCTTTCATTCAGTCAGTAGCTTCAAACATTTCTGGTATATGAATAACATGATGTTTTTCAATGGCAAAAATCAATGAATATTGTAAATGCACAAACAGTAATTTCTCCGCATTGCAAGGTGCAATTCTGAAATTTTTTGCTTTTTCCTGCTCCTCTTAGCATGATAAAGAAGATTCAAAGAGAGTGAGATGCCAGCTCCTTTCATTCAGTCAGTAGCTTCAATCATTTCTGGACGTTTTTCAATGGCAAAAATCAATGAATATTGTAAATGCACAAACAGTAATTTCTCCGCATTGCAAGGTGCAATTCTGAAATTTTTTGCTTTTTCCTGCTCCTCTTAGCATGATAAAGAAGATTCAAAGAGAGTGAGATGCCAGCTCCTTTCATTCAGTCAGTAGCTTCAAACATTTCTGGTATATGAATAACATGATGTTTTTCAATGGCAAAAATCAATGAATATTGTAAATGCACAAACAGTAATTTCTCCGCATTGCAAGGTGCAATTCTGAAATTTTTTGCTTTTTCCTGCTCCTCTTAGCATGATAAAGAAGATTCAAAGAGAGTGAGATGCCAACTCCTTTCATTCAGTCAGTAGCTTCAAACATTTCTGGTGTATGAATAACATGATGTTTTTCAATGGCAAAAATCAATGAATATTGTAAATGCACAAACAGTAATTTCTCCGCATTGCAAGGTGCAATTCTGAAATTGTTTGCTTTTTCCTGCTCCTCTTAGCATGATAAAGAAGATTCAAAGAGAGTGAGATGCCAGCTCCTTTCATTCAGTCAGTAGCTTCAATCATTTCTGGACGTTTTTCAATGGCAAAAATCAATGAATATTGTAAATGCACAAACAGTAATTTCTCCGCATTGCAAGGTGCAATTCTGAAATTTTTTGCTTTTTCCTGCTCCTCTTAGCATGATAAAGAAGATTCAAAGAGAGTGAGATGCCAGCTCCTTTCATTCAGTCAGTACCTTCAATCATTTCTGGACGTTTTTTAATGGCAAAAATCAATGAATATTGTAAATGCACAAACAGTAATTTCTCCGCATTGCAAGGTGCAATTCTGAAATTTTTTGCTTTTTCCCGCTCCTCTTAGCATGATAAAGAAGATTCAAAGAGAGTGAGGTGCCAGCTCCTTTCATTCAGTCAGTAGCTTCAAACATTTCTGGTATATGAATAACATGTTTTTCAATGGCTAAAATCAATGAATATTGTAAATGCACAAACAGTAATTTCTCCGCATTGCAAGGTGCAATTCTGAAATTTTTTGCTTTTTCCTGCTCCTCTTAGCATGATAAAGAAGATTCAAAGAGAGTGAGATGCCAGCTCCTTTCATTCAATCAGTAGCTTCAATCATTTCTGGACGTTTTTCAATGGCAAAAATCAATGAATATTGTATATGCACAAACAGTAATTTCTCCGCATTGCAAGGTGCAATTCTGAAATTTTTTGCTTTTTCCTGCTCCTCTTAGCATGATAAAGAAGATTCAAAGAGAGTGAGGTGCCAGCTCCTTTCATTCAGTCAGTAGCTTCAAACATTTCTGGTATATGAATAACATGTTTTTCAATGGCAAAAATCAATGAATATTGTAAATGCACAAACAGTAATTTCTCCGCATTGCAAGGTGCAATTCTGAAATTTTTTGCTTTTTCCTGCTCCTCTTAGCATGATAAAGAAGATTCAAAGAGAGTGAGATGCCAGCTCCTTTCATTCAGTCAGTAGCTTCAATCATTTCTGGACGTTTTTCAATGGCAAAAATCAATGAATATTGTAAATGCACAAACAGTAATTTCTCCGCATTGCAAGGTGCAATTCTGAAATTTTTTGCTTTTTCCTGCTCCTCTTAGCATGATAAAGAAGATTCAAAGAGAGTGAGATGCCAGCTCCTTTCATTCAGTCAGTAGCTTCAATCATTTCTGGACGTTTTTCAATGGCAAAAATCAATGAATATTGTAAATGCACAAACAATAATTTCTCCGCATTGCAAGGTGCAATTCTGAAATTTTTTGCTTTTTCCTGCTCCTCTTAGCATGATAAAGAAGATTCAAAGAGAGTGAGATGCCAGCTCCTTTGATTCAGTCAGTAGCTTCAAACATTTCTGGTATATGAATAACATGATGTTTTTCAATGGCAAAAATCAATGAATATTGTAAATGCACAAACAGTAATTTCTCCGCATTGCAAGGTGGAAGTCTGAAATTTTTTGCTTTTTCCTGCTCCTCTTAGCATGATAAAGAAGATTCAAAGAGAGTGAGATGCCAGCTACTTTCATTCAGTCAGTAGCTTCAATCATTTCTGGACGTTTTTCAATGGTAAAAATCAATGAATATTGTAAATGCACAAACAGTAATTTCTCCACATTGCAAGGTGCAATTCTGAAATTTTTTGCTTTTTCCTGCTCCTCTTAGCATGATAAAGAATATTCAAAGAGAGTGAGATGCCAGCTCCTTTCATTCAGTCAGTAGCTTCAAACATTTCTGGTATATGAATAACATGATGTTTTTCAATGGCAAAAATCAATGAATATTGTAAATGCACAAACAGTAATTTCTCCGCATTGCAAGGTGCAAGTCTGAAATTTTTTGCTTTTTCCTGCTCCTCTTAGCATGATAAAGAAGATTCAAAGAGAGTGAGATGCCAGCTACTTTCATTCAGTCAGTAGCTTCAATCATTTCTGGACGTTTTTCAATGGTAAAAATCAATGAATATTGTAAATGCACAAACAGTAATTTCTCCACATTGCAAGGTGCAATTCTGAAATTTTTTGCTTTTTCCTGCTCCTCTTAGCATGATAAAGAAGATTCAAAGAGAGTGAGATGCCAGCTCCTTTCATTCAGTCAGTAGCTTCAAACATTTCTGGTATATGAATAACATGATGTTTTTCAATGGCAAAAATCAATGAATATTGTAAATGCACAAACAGTAATTTCTCCACATTGCAAGGTGCAATTCTGAAATTTTTTGCTTTTTCCTGCTCCTCTTAGCATGATAAAGAAGATTCAAAGAGAGTGAGATGCCAGCTCCTTTCATTCAGTCAGTAGCTTCAAACATTTCTGGTATATGAATAACATGATGTTTTTCAATGGCAAAAATCAATGAATATTGTAAATGCACAAACAGTAATTTCTCCGCATTGCAAGGTGCAATTCTGAAATTTTTTGCTTTTTCCTGCTCCTCTTAGCATGATAAAGAAGATTCAAAGAGAGTGAGATGCCAGCTCCTTTCATTCAGTCAGTAGCTTCAATCATTTCTGGACGTTTTTCAATGGCAAAAATCAATGAATATTGTAAATGCACAAACAGTAATTTCTCCGCATTGCAAGGTGCAATTCTGAAATTTTTTGCTTTTTCCTGCTCCTCTTAGCATGATAAAGAAGATTCAAAGAGAGTGAGATGCCAGCTCCTTTCATTCAGTCAGTAGCTTCAATCATTTCTGGACGTTTTTCAATGGCAAAAATCAATGAATATTGTAAATGCACAAACAGTAATTTCTCCGCATTGCAAGGTGCAATTCTGAAATTTTTTGCTTTTTCCTGCTCCTCTTAGCATGATAAAGAAGATTCAAAGAGAGTGAGATGCCAGCTCCTTTCATTCAGTCAGTAGCTTCAAACATTTCTGGTATATGAATAACATGATGTTTTTCAATGGCAAAAATCAATGAATATTGTAAATGCACAAACAGTAATTTCTCCGCATTGCAAGGTGCAATTCTGAAATTTTTTGCTTTTTCCTGCTCCTCTTAGCATGATAAAGAAGATTCAAAGAGAGTGAGATGCCAACTCCTTTCATTCAGTCAGTAGCTTCAAACATTTCTGGTATATGAATAACATGATGTTTTTCAATGGCAAAAATCAATGAATATTGTAAATGCACAAACAGTAATTTCTCCGCATTGCAAGGTGCAATTCTGAAATTGTTTGCTTTTTCCTGCTCCTCTTAGCATGATAAAGAAGATTCAAAGAGAGTGAGATGCCAGCTCCTTTCATTCAGTCAGTAGCTTCAATCATTTCTGGACGTTTTTCAATGGCAAAAATCAATGAATATTGTAAATGCACAAACAGTAATTTCTCCGCATTGCAAGGTGCAATTCTGAAATTTTTTGCTTTTTCCTGCTCCTCTTAGCATGATAAAGAAGATTCAAAGAGAGTGAGATGCCAGCTCCTTTCATTCAGTCAGTACCTTCAATCATTTCTGGACGTTTTTCAATGGCAAAAATCAATGAATATTGTAAATGCACAAACAGTAATTTCTCCGCATTGCAAGGTGCAATTCTGAAATTTTTTGCTTTTTCCCGCTCCTCTTAGCATGATAAAGAAGATTCAAAGAGAGTGAGGTGCCAGCTCCTTTCATTCAGTCAGTAGCTTCAAACATTTCTGGTATATGAATAACATGTTTTTCAATGGCAAAAATCAATGAATATTGTAAATGCACAAACAGTAATTTCTCCGCATTGCAAGGTGCAATTCTGAAATTTTTTGCTTTTTCCTGCTCCTCTTAGCATGATAAAGAAGATTCAAAGAGAGTGAGATGCCAGCTCCTTTCATTCAGTCAGTAGCTTCAATCATTTCTGGACGTTTTTCAATGGCAAAAATCAATGAATATTGTAAATGCACCAACAGTAATTTCTCCGCATTGCAAGGTGCAATTCTGAAATTTTTTGCTTTTTCCTGCTCCTCTTAGCATGATAAAGAAGATTCAAAGAGAGTGAGATGCCAGCTCCTTTCATTCAGTCAGTAGCTTCAATCATTTCTGGACGTTTTTCAATGGCAAAAATCAATGAATATTGTAAATGCACAAACAATAATTTCTCCGCATTGCAAGGTGCAATTCTGAAATTTTTTGCTTTTTCCTGCTCCTCTTAGCATGATAAAGAAGATTCAAAGAGAGTGAGATGCCAGCTCCTTTGATTCAGTCAGTAGCTTCAAACATTTCTGGTATATGAATAACATGATGTTTTTCAATGGCAAAAATCAATGAATATTGTAAATGCACAAACAGTAATTTCTCCGCATTGCAAGGTGCAAGTCTGAAATTTTTTGCTTTTTCCTGCTCCTCTTAGCATGATAAAGAAGATTCAAAGAGAGTGAGATGCCAGATACTTTCATTCAGTCAGTAGCTTCAATCATTTCTGGACGTTTTTCAATGGTAAAAATCAATGAATATTGTAAATGCACAAACAGTAATTTCTCCACATTGCAAGGTGCAATTCTGAAATTTTTTGCTTTTTCCTGCTCCTCTTAGCATGATAAAGAATATTCAAAGAGAGTGAGATGCCAGCTCCTTTCATTCAGTCAGTAGCTTCAAACATTTCTGGTATATGAATAACATGATGTTTTTCAATGGCAAAAATCAATGAATATTGTAAATGCACAAACAGTAATTTCTCCGCATTGCAAGGTGCAAGTCTGAAATTTTTTGCTTTTTCCTGCTCCTCTTAGCATGATAAAGAAGATTCAAAGAGAGTGAGATGCCAGCTACTTTCATTCAGTCAGTAGCTTCAATCATTTCTGGACGTTTTTCAATGGTAAAAATCAATGAATATTGTAAGTGCACAAACAGTAATTTCTCCACATTGCAAGGTGCAATTCTGAAATTTTTTGCTTTTTCCTGCTCCTCTTAGCATGATAAAGAAGATTCAAAGAGAGTGAGATGCCAGCTCCTTTCATTCAGTCAGTAGCTTCAAACATTTCTGGTATATGAATAACATGATGTTTTTCAATGGCAAAAATCAATGAATATTGTAAATGCACAAACAGTAATTTCTCCACATTGCAAGGTGCAATTCTGAAATTTTTTGCTTTTTCCTGCTCCTCTTAGCATGATAAAGAAGATTCAAAGAGAGTGAGATGCCAGCTCCTTTCATTCAGTCAGTACCTTCAATCATTTCTGGACGTTTTTCAATGGCAAAAATCAATGAATATTGTAAATGCACAAACAGTAATTTCTCCGCATTGCAAGGTGCAATTCTGAAATTTTTTGCTTTTTCCCGCTCCTCTTAGCATGATAAAGAAGATTCAAAGAGAGTGAGGTGCCAGCTCCTTTCATTCAGTCAGTAGCTTCAAACATTTCTGGTATATGAATAACATGTTTTTCAATGGCAAAAATCAATGAATATTGTAAATGCACAAACAGTAATTTCTCCGCATTGCAAGGTGCAATTCTGAAATTTTTTGCTTTTTCCTGCTCCTCTTAGCATGATAAAGAAGATTCAAAGAGAGTGAGATGCCAGCTCCTTTCATTCAATCAGTAGCTTCAATCATTTCTGGACGTTTTTCAATGGCAAAAATCAATGAATATTGTATATGCACAAACAGTAATTTCTCCGCATTGCAAGGTGCAATTCTGAAATTTTTTGCTTTTTCCTGCTCCTCTTAGCATGATAAAGAAGATTCAAAGAGAGTGAGGTGCCAGCTCCTTTCATTCAGTCAGTAGCTTCAAACATTTCTGGTATATGAATAACATGTTTTTCAATGGCAAAAATCAATGAATATTGTAAATGCACAAACAGTAATTTCTCCGCATTGCAAGGTGCAATTCTGAAATTTTTTGCTTTTTCCTGCTCCTCTTAGCATGATAAAGAAGATTCAAAGAGAGTGAGATGCCAGCTCCTTTCATTCAGTCAGTAGCTTCAATCATTTCTGGACATTTTTCAATGGCAAAAATCAATGAATATTGTAAATGCACAAACAGTAATTTCTCCGCATTGCAAGGTGCAATTCTGAAATTTTTTGCTTTTTCCTGCTCCTCTTAGCATGATAAAGAAGATTCAAAGAGAGTGAGATGCCAGCTCCTTTCATTCAGTCAGTAGCTTCAATCATTTCTGGACGTTTTTCAATGGCAAAAATCAATGAATATTGTAAATGCACAAACAATAATTTCTCCGCATTGCAAGGTGCAATTCTGAAATTTTTTGCTTTTTCCTGCTCCTCTTAGCATGATAAAGAAGATTCAAAGAGAGTGAGATGCCAGCTCCTTTGATTCAGTCAGTAGCTTCAAACATTTCTGGTATATGAATAACATGATGTTTTTCAATGGCAAAAATCAATGAATATTGTAAATGCACAAACAGTAATTTCTCCGCATTGCAAGGTGCAAGTCTGAAATTTTTTGCTTTTTCCTGCTCCTCTTAGCATGATAAAGAAGATTCAAAGAGAGTGAGATGCCAGCTACTTTCATTCAGTCAGTAGCTTCAATCATTTCTGGACGTTTTTCAATGGTAAAAATCAATGAATATTGTAAATGCACAAACAGTAATTTCTCCACATTGCAAGGTGCAATTCTGAAATTTTTTGCTTTTTCCTGCTCCTCTTAGCATGATAAAGAATATTCAAAGAGAGTGAGATGCCAGCTCCTTTCATTCAGTCAGTAGCTTCAAACATTTCTGGTATATGAATAACATGATGTTTTTCAATGGCAAAAATCAATGAATATTGTAAATGCACAAACAGTAATTTCTCCGCATTGCAAGGTGCAAGTCTGAAATTTTTTGCTTTTTCCTGCTCCTCTTAGCATGATAAAGAAGATTCAAAGAGAGTGAGATGCCAGCTACTTTCATTCAGTCAGTAGCTTCAATCATTTCTGGACGTTTTTCAATGGTAAAAATCAATGAATATTGTAAGTGCACAAACAGTAATTTCTCCACATTGCAAGGTGCAATTCTGAAATTTTTTGCTTTTTCCTGCTCCTCTTAGCATGATAAAGAAGATTCAAAGAGAGTGAGATGCCAGCTCCTTTCATTCAGTCAGTAGCTTCAAACATTTCTGGTATATGAATAACATGATGTTTTTCAATGGCAAAAATCAATGAATATTGTAAATGCACAAACAGTAATTTCTCCACATTGCAAGGTGCAATTCTGAAATTTTTTGCTTTTTCCTGCTCCTCTTAGCATGATAAAGAAGATTCAAAGAGAGTGAGATGCCAGCTCCTTTCATTCAGTCAGTAGCTTCAAACATTTCTGGTATATGAATAACATGATGTTTTTCAATGGCAAAAATCAATGAATATTGTAAATGCACAAACAGTAATTTCTCCGCATTGCAAGGTGCAATTCTGAAATTTTTTGCTTTTTCCTGCTCCTCTTAGCATGATAAAGAAGATTCAAAGAGAGTGAGATGCCAGCTCCTTTCATTCAATCAGTAGCTTCAATCATTTCTGGACGTTTTTCAATGGCAAAAATCAATGAATATTGTATATGCACAAACAGTAATTTCTCCGCATTGCAAGGTGCAATTCTGAAATTTTTTGCTTTTTCCTGCTCCTCTTAGCATGATAAAGAAGATTCAAAGAGAGTGAGGTGCCAGCTCCTTTCATTCAGTCAGTAGCTTCAAACATTTCTGGTATATGAATAACATGTTTTTCAATGGCAAAAATCAATGAATATTGTAAATGCACAAACAGTAATTTCTCCGCATTGCAAGGTGCAATTCTGAAATTTTTTGCTTTTTCCTGCTCCTCTTAGCATGATAAAGAAGATTCAAAGAGAGTGAGATGCCAGCTCCTTTCATTCAGTCAGTAGCTTCAATCATTTCTGGACGTTTTTCAATGGCAAAAATCAATGAATATTGTAAATGCACAAACAGTAATTTCTCCGCATTGCAAGGTGCAATTCTGAAATTTTTTGCTTTTTCCTGCTCCTCTTTGCATGATAAAGAAGATTCAAAGAGAGTGAGATGCCAGCTCCTTTCATTCAGTCAGTAGCTTCAATCATTTCTGGACGTTTTTCAATGGCAAAAATCAATGAATATTGTAAATGCACAAACAATAATTTCTCCGCATTGCAAGGTGCAATTCTGAAATTTTTTGCTTTTTCCTGCTCCTCTTAGCATGATAAAGAAGATTCAAAGAGAGTGAGATGCCAGCTCCTTTGATTCAGTCAGTAGCTTCAAACATTTCTGGTATATGAATAACATGATGTTTTTCAATGGCAAAAATCAATGAATATTGTAAATGCACAAACAGTAATTTCTCCGCATTGCAAGGTGCAATTCTGAAATTTTTTGCTTTTTCCTGCTCCTCTTAGCATGATAAAGAAGATTCAAAGAGAGTGAGATGCCAGCTACTTTCATTCAGTCAGTAGCTTCAATCATTTCTGGACGTTTTTCAATGGTAAAAATCAATGAATATTGTAAATGCACAAACAGTAATTTCTCCACATTGCAAGGTGCAATTCTGAAATTTTTTGCTTTTTCCTGCTCCTCTTAGCATGATAAAGAAGATTCAAAGAGAGTGAGATGCCAGCTCCTTTCATTCAGTCAGTAGCTTCAAACATTTCTGGTATATGAATAACATGATGTTTTTCAATGGCAAAAATCAATGAATATTGTAAATGCACAAACAGTAATTTCTCCACATTGCAAGGTGCAATTCTGAAATTTTTTGCTTTTTCCTGCTCCTCTTAGCATGATAAAGAAGATTCAAAGAGAGTGAGATGCCAGCTCCTTTCATTCAGTCAGTAGCTTCAAACATTTCTGGTATATGAATAACATGATGTTTTTCAATGGCAAAAATCAATGAATATTGTAAATGCACAAACAGTAATTTCTCCGCATTGCAAGGTGCAATTCTGAAATTTTTTGCTTTTTCCTGCTCCTCTTAGCATGATAAAGAAGATTCAAAGAGAGTGAGATGCCAGCTCCTTTCATTCAGTCAGTAGCTTCAATCATTTCTGGACGTTTTTCAATGGCAAAAATCAATGAATATTGTAAATGCACAAACAGTAATTTCTCCGCATTGCAAGGTGCAATTCTGAAATTTTTTGCTTTTTCCTGCTCCTCTTAGCATGATAAAGAAGATTCAAAGAGAGTGAGATGTCAGCTCCTTTCATTCAGTCAGTAGCTTCAAACATTTCTGGTATATGAATAACATGATGTTTTTCAATGGCAAAAATCAATGAATATTGTAAATGCACAAACAGTAATTTCTCCGCATTGCAAGGTGCAATTCTGAAATTTTTTGCTTTTTCCTGCTCCTCTTAGCATGATAAAGAAGATTCAAAGAGAGTGAGATGCCAGCTCCTTTCATTCAGTCAGTAGCTTCAATCATTTCTGGACGTTTTTCAATGGCAAAAATCAATGAATATTGTAAATGCACAAACAGTAATTTCTCCGCATTGCAAGGTGCAATTCTGAAATTTTTTGCTTTTTCCTGCTCCTCTTAGCATGATAAAGAAGATTCAAAGAGAGTGAGATGCCAGCTCGCTTCATTCAGTCAGTAGCTTCAAACATTTCTGGTATATGAATAACATGATGTTTTTCAATGGCAAAAATCAATGAATATTGTAAATGCACAAACAGTAATTTCTCCGCATTGCAAGGTGCAATTCTGAAATTTTTTGCTTTTTCCTGCTCCTCTTAGCATGATAAAGAAGATTCAAAGAGAGTGAGATGCCAACTCCTTTCATTCAGTCAGTAGCTTCAAACATTTCTGGTATATGAATAACATGATGTTTTTCAATGGCAAAAATCAATGAATATTGTAAATGCACAAACAGTAATTTCTCCGCATTGCAAGGTGCAATTCTGAAATTGTTTGCTTTTTCCTGCTCCTCTTAGCATGATAAAGAAGATTCAAAGAGAGTGAGATGCCAGCTCCTTTCATTCAGTCAGTAGCTTCAATCATTTCTGGACGTTTTTCAATGGCAAAAATCAATGAATATTGTAAATGCACAAACAGTAATTTCTCCGCATTGCAAGGCGCAATTCTGAAATTTTTTGCTTTTTCCTGCTCCTCTTAGCATGATAAAGAAGATTCAAAGAGAGTGAGATGCCAGCTCCTTTCATTCAGTCAGTACCTTCAATCATTTCTGGACGTTTTTCAATGGCAAAAATCAATGAATATTGTAAATGCACAAACAGTAATTTCTCCGCATTGCAAGGTGCAATTCTGAAATTTTTTGCTTTTTCCCGCTCCTCTTAGCATGATAAAGAAGATTCAAAGAGAGTGAGGTGCCAGCTCCTTTCATTCAGTCAGTAGCTTCAAACATTTCTGGTATATGAATAACATGTTTTTCAATGGCAAAAATCAATGAATATTGTAAATGCACAAACAGTAATTTCTCCGCATTGCAAGGTGCAATTCTGAAATTTTTTGCTTTTTCCTGCTCCTCTTAGCATGATAAAGAAGATTCAAAGAGAGTGAGATGCCAGCTCCTTTCATTCAATCAGTAGCTTCAATCATTTCTGGACGTTTTTCAATGGCAAAAATCAATGAATATTGTATATGCACAAACAGTAATTTCTCCGCATTGCAAGGTGCAATTCTGAAATTTTTTGCTTTTTCCTGCTCCTCTTAGCATGATAAAGAAGATTCAAAGAGAGTGAGGTGCCAGCTCCTTTCATTCAGTCAGTAGCTTCAAACATTTCTGGTATATGAATAACATGTTTTTCAATGGCAAAAATCAATGAATATTGTAAATGCACAAACAGTAATTTCTCCGCATTGCAAGGTGCAATTCTGAAATTTTTTGCTTTTTCCTGCTCCTCTTAGCATGATAAAGAAGATTCAAAGAGAGTGAGATGCCAGCTCCTTTCATTCAGTCAGTAGCTTCAATCATTTCTGGACGTTTTTCAATGGCAAAAATCAATGAATATTGTAAATGCACAAACAGTAATTTCTCCGCATTGCAAGGTGCAATTCTGAAATTTTTTGCTTTTTCCTGCTCCTCTTAGCATGATAAAGAAGATTCAAAGAGAGTGAGATGCCAGCTCCTTTCATTCAGTCAGTAGCTTCAATCATTTCTGGACGTTTTTCAATGGCAAAAATCAATGAATATTGTAAATGCACAAACAGTAATTTCTCCGCATTGCAAGGTGCAATTCTGAAATTTTTTGCTTTTTCCTGCTCCTCTTAGCATGATAAAGAAGATTCAAAGAGAGTGAGATGTCAGCTCCTTTCATTCAGTCAGTAGCTTCAAACATTTCTGGTATATGAATAACATGATGTTTTTCAATGGCAAAAATCAATGAATATTGTAAATGCACAAACAGTAATTTCTCCGCATTGCAAGGTGCAATTCTGAAATTTTTTGCTTTTTCCTGCTCCTCTTAGCATGATAAAGAAGATTCAAAGAGAGTGAGATGCCAGCTCCTTTCATTCAGTCAGTAGCTTCAATCATTTCTGGACGTTTTTCAATGGCAAAAATCAATGAATATTGTAAATGCACAAACAGTAATTTCTCCGCATTGCAAGGTGCAATTCTGAAATTTTTTGCTTTTTCCTGCTCCTCTTAGCATGATAAAGAAGATTCAAAGAGAGTGAGATGCCAGCTCCCTTCATTCAGTCAGTAGCTTCAAACATTTCTGGTATATGAATAACATGATGTTTTTCAATGGCAAAAATCAATGAATATTGTAAATGCACAAACAGTAATTTCTCCGCATTGCAAGGTGCAATTCTGAAATTTTTTGCTTTTTCCTGCTCCTCTTAGCATGATAAAGAAGATTCAAAGAGAGTGAGATGCCAACTCCTTTCATTCAGTCAGTAGCTTCAAACATTTCTGGTATATGAATAACATGATGTTTTTCAATGGCAAAAATCAATGAATATTGTAAATGCACAAACAGTAATTTCTCCGCATTGCAAGGTGCAATTCTGAAATTGTTTGCTTTTTCCTGCTCCTCTTAGCATGATAAAGAAGATTCAAAGAGAGTGAGATGCCAGCTCCTTTCATTCAGTCAGTAGCTTCAATCATTTCTGGACGTTTTTCAATGGCAAAAATCAATGAATATTGTAAATGCACAAACAGTAATTTCTCCGCATTGCAAGGCGCAATTCTGAAATTTTTTGCTTTTTCCTGCTCCTCTTAGCATGATAAAGAAGATTCAAAGAGAGTGAGATGCCAGCTCCTTTCATTCAGTCAGTAGCTTCAAACATTTCTGGTATATGAATAACATGATGTTTTTCAATGGCAAAAATCAATGAATATTGTAAATGCACAAACAGTAATTTCTCCACATTGCAAGGTGCAATTCTGAAATTTTTTGCTTTTTCCTGCTCCTCTTAGCATGATAAAGAAGATTCAAAGAGAGTGAGATGCCAGCTCCTTTCATTCAGTCAGTAGCTTCAAACATTTCTGGTATATGAATAACATGATGTTTTTCAATGGCAAAAATCAATGAATATTGTAAATGCACAAACAGTAATTTCTCCGCATTGCAAGGTGCAATTCTGAAATTTTTTGCTTTTTCCTGCTCCTCTTAGCATGATAAAGAAGATTCAAAGAGAGTGAGATGCCAGCTCCTTTCATTCAGTCAGTAGCTTCAATCATTTCTGGACGTTTTTCAATGGCAAAAATCAATGAATATTGTAAATGCACAAACAGTAATTTCTCCGCATTGCAAGGTGCAATTCTGAAATTTTTTGCTTTTTCCTGCTCCTCTTAGCATGATAAAGAAGATTCAAAGAGAGTGAGATGTCAGCTCCTTTCATTCAGTCAGTAGCTTCAAACATTTCTGGTATATGAATAACATGATGTTTTTCAATGGCAAAAATCAATGAATATTGTAAATGCACAAACAGTAATTTCTCCGCATTGCAAGGTGCAATTCTGAAATTTTTTGCTTTTTCCTGCTCCTCTTAGCATGATAAAGAAGATTCAAAGAGAGTGAGATGCCAGCTCCTTTCATTCAGTCAGTAGCTTCAATCATTTCTGGACGTTTTTCAATGGCAAAAATCAATGAATATTGTAAATGCACAAACAGTAATTTCTCCGCATTGCAAGGTGCAATTCTGAAATTTTTTGCTTTTTCCTGCTCCTCTTAGCATGATAAAGAAGATTCAAAGAGAGTGAGATGCCAGCTCGCTTCATTCAGTCAGTAGCTTCAAACATTTCTGGTATATGAATAACATGATGTTTTTCAATGGCAAAAATCAATGAATATTGTAAATGCACAAACAGTAATTTCTCCGCATTGCAAGGTGCAATTCTGAAATTTTTTGCTTTTTCCTGCTCCTCTTAGCATGATAAAGAAGATTCAAAGAGAGTGAGATGCCAACTCCTTTCATTCAGTCAGTAGCTTCAAACATTTCTGGTATATGAATAACATGATGTTTTTCAATGGCAAAAATCAATGAATATTGTAAATGCACAAACAGTAATTTCTCCGCATTGCAAGGTGCAATTCTGAAATTGTTTGCTTTTTCCTGCTCCTCTTAGCATGATAAAGAAGATTCAAAGAGAGTGAGATGCCAGCTCCTTTCATTCAGTCAGTAGCTTCAATCATTTCTGGACGTTTTTCAATGGCAAAAATCAATGAATATTGTAAATGCACAAACAGTAATTTCTCCGCATTGCAAGGCGCAATTCTGAAATTTTTTGCTTTTTCCTGCTCCTCTTAGCATGATAAAGAAGATTCAAAGAGAGTGAGATGCCAGCTCCTTTCATTCAGTCAGTACCTTCAATCATTTCTGGACGTTTTTCAATGGCAAAAATCAATGAATATTGTAAATGCACAAACAGTAATTTCTCCGCATTGCAAGGTGCAATTCTGAAATTTTTTGCTTTTTCCCGCTCCTCTTAGCATGATAAAGAAGATTCAAAGAGAGTGAGGTGCCAGCTCCTTTCATTCAGTCAGTAGCTTCAAACATTTCTGGTATATGAATAACATGTTTTTCAATGGCAAAAATCAATGAATATTGTAAATGCACAAACAGTAATTTCTCCGCATTGCAAGGTGCAATTCTGAAATTTTTTGCTTTTTCCTGCTCCTCTTAGCATGATAAAGAAGATTCAAAGAGAGTGAGATGCCAGCTCCTTTCATTCAATCAGTAGCTTCAATCATTTCTGGACGTTTTTCAATGGCAAAAATCAATGAATATTGTATATGCACAAACAGTAATTTCTCCGCATTGCAAGGTGCAATTCTGAAATTTTTTGCTTTTTCCTGCTCCTCTTAGCATGATAAAGAAGATTCAAAGAGAGTGAGGTGCCAGCTCCTTTCATTCAGTCAGTAGCTTCAAACATTTCTGGTATATGAATAACATGTTTTTCAATGGCAAAAATCAATGAATATTGTAAATGCACAAACAGTAATTTCTCCGCATTGCAAGGTGCAATTCTGAAATTTTTTGCTTTTTCCTGCTCCTCTTAGCATGATAAAGAAGATTCAAAGAGAGTGAGATGCCAGCTCCTTTCATTCAGTCAGTAGCTTCAATCATTTCTGGACGTTTTTCAATGGCAAAAATCAATGAATATTGTAAATGCACAAACAGTAATTTCTCCGCATTGCAAGGTGCAATTCTGAAATTTTTTGCTTTTTCCTGCTCCTCTTAGCATGATAAAGAAGATTCAAAGAGAGTGAGATGCCAGCTCCTTTCATTCAGTCAGTAGCTTCAATCATTTCTGGACGTTTTTCAATGGCAAAAATCAATGAATATTGTAAATGCACAAACAGTAATTTCTCCGCATTGCAAGGTGCAATTCTGAAATTTTTTGCTTTTTCCTGCTCCTCTTAGCATGATAAAGAAGATTCAAAGAGAGTGAGATGCCAGCTCCTTTCATTCAGTCAGTAGCTTCAATCATTTCTGGACGTTTTTCAATGGCAAAAATCAATGAATATTGTAAATGCACAAACAGTAATTTCTCCGCATTGCAAGGTGCAATTCTGAAATTTTTTGCTTTTTCCTGCTCCTCTTAGCATGATAAAGAAGATTCAAAGAGAGTGAGATGCCAGCTCCCTTCATTCAGTCAGTAGCTTCAAACATTTCTGGTATATGAATAACATGATGTTTTTCAATGGCAAAAATCAATGAATATTGTAAATGCACAAACAGTAATTTCTCCGCATTGCAAGGTGCAATTCTGAAATTTTTTGCTTTTTCCTGCTCCTCTTAGCATGATAAAGAAGATTCAAAGAGAGTGAGATGCCAACTCCTTTCATTCAGTCAGTAGCTTCAAACATTTCTGGTATATGAATAACATGATGTTTTTCAATGGCAAAAATCAATGAATATTGTAAATGCACAAACAGTAATTTCTCCGCATTGCAAGGTGCAATTCTGAAATTGTTTGCTTTTTCCTGCTCCTCTTAGCATGATAAAGAAGATTCAAAGAGAGTGAGATGCCAGCTCCTTTCATTCAGTCAGTAGCTTCAATCATTTCTGGACGTTTTTCAATGGCAAAAATCAATGAATATTGTAAATGCACAAACAGTAATTTCTCCGCATTGCAAGGCGCAATTCTGAAATTTTTTGCTTTTTCCTGCTCCTCTTAGCATGATAAAGAAGATTCAAAGAGAGTGAGATGCCAGCTCCTTTCATTCAGTCAGTACCTTCAATCATTTCTGGACGTTTTTCAATGGCAAAAATCAATGAATATTGTAAATGCACAAACAGTAATTTCTCCGCATTGCAAGGTGCAATTCTGAAATTTTTTGCTTTTTCCCGCTCCTCTTAGCATGATAAAGAAGATTCAAAGAGAGTGAGGTGCCAGCTCCTTTCATTCAGTCAGTAGCTTCAAACATTTCTGGTATATGAATAACATGTTTTTCAATGGCAAAAATCAATGAATATTGTAAATGCACAAACAGTAATTTCTCCGCATTGCAAGGTGCAATTCTGAAATTTTTTGCTTTTTCCTGCTCCTCTTAGCATGATAAAGAAGATTCAAAGAGAGTGAGATGCCAGCTCCTTTCATTCAATCAGTAGCTTCAATCATTTCTGGACGTTTTTCAATGGCAAAAATCAATGAATATTGTATATGCACAAACAGTAATTTCTCCGCATTGCAAGGTGCAATTCTGAAATTTTTTGCTTTTTCCTGCTCCTCTTAGCATGATAAAGAAGATTCAAAGAGAGTGAGGTGCCAGCTCCTTTCATTCAGTCAGTAGCTTCAAACATTTCTGGTATATGAATAACATGTTTTTCAATGGCAAAAATCAATGAATATTGTAAATGCACAAACAGTAATTTCTCCGCATTGCAAGGTGCAATTCTGAAATTTTTTGCTTTTTCCTGCTCCTCTTAGCATGATAAAGAAGATTCAAAGAGAGTGAGATGCCAGCTCCTTTCATTCAGTCAGTAGCTTCAATCATTTCTGGACGTTTTTCAATGGCAAAAATCAATGAATATTGTAAATGCACAAACAGTAATTTCTCCGCATTGCAAGGTGCAATTCTGAAATTTTTTGCTTTTTCCTGCTCCTCTTAGCATGATAAAGAACATTCAAAGAGAGTGAGATGCCAGCTCCTTTCATTCAGTCAGTAGCTTCAATCATTTCTGGACGTTTTTCAATGGCAAAAATCAATGAATATTGTAAATGCACAAACAATAATTTCTCCGCATTGCAAGGTGCAATTCTGAAATTTTTTGCTTTTTCCTGCTCCTCTTAGCATGATAAAGAAGATTCAAAGAGAGTGAGATGCCAGCTCCTTTGATTCAGTCAGTAGCTTCAAACATTTCTGGTATATGAATAACATGATGTTTTTCAATGGCAAAAATCAATGAATATTGTAAATGCACAAACAGTAATTTCTCCGCATTGCAAGGTGCAAGTCTGAAATTTTTTGCTTTTTCCTGCTCCTCTTAGCATGATAAAGAAGATTCAAAGAGAGTGAGATGCCAGCTACTTTCATTCAGTCAGTAGCTTCAATCATTTCTGGACGTTTTTCAATGGTAAAAATCAATGAATATTGTAAATGCACAAACAGTAATTTCTCCACATTGCAAGGTGCAATTCTGAAATTTTTTGCTTTTTCCTGCTCCTCTTAGCATGATAAAGAATATTCAAAGAGAGTGAGATGCCAGCTCCTTTCATTCAGTCAGTAGCTTCAAACATTTCTGGTATATGAATAACATGATGTTTTTCAATGGCAAAAATCAATGAATATTGTAAATGCACAAACAGTAATTTCTCCGCATTGCAAGGTGCAAGTCTGAAATTTTTTGCTTTTTCCTGCTCCTCTTAGCATGATAAAGAAGATTCAAAGAGAGTGAGATGCCAGCTACTTTCATTCAGTCAGTAGCTTCAATCATTTCTGGACGTTTTTCAATGGTAAAAATCAATGAATATTGTAAGTGCACAAACAGTAATTTCTCCACATTGCAAGGTGCAATTCTGAAATTTTTTGCTTTTTCCTGCTCCTCTTAGCATGATAAAGAAGATTCAAAGAGAGTGAGATGCCAGCTCCTTTCATTCAGTCAGTAGCTTCAAACATTTCTGGTATATGAATAACATGATGTTTTTCAATGGCAAAAATCAATGAATATTGTAAATGCACAAACAGTAATTTCTCCACATTGCAAGGTGCAATTCTGAAATTTTTTGCTTTTTCCTGCTCCTCTTAGCATGATAAAGAAGATTCAAAGAGAGTGAGATGCCAGCTCCTTTCATTCAGTCAGTAGCTTCAAACATTTCTGGTATATGAATAACATGATGTTTTTCAATGGCAAAAATCAATGAATATTGTAAATGCACAAACAGTAATTTCTCCGCATTGCAAGGTGCAATTCTGAAATTTTTTGCTTTTTCCTGCTCCTCTTAGCATGATAAAGAAGATTCAAAGAGAGTGAGATGCCAGCTCCTTTCATTCAATCAGTAGCTTCAATCATTTCTGGACGTTTTTCAATGGCAAAAATCAATGAATATTGTATATGCACAAACAGTAATTTCTCCGCATTGCAAGGTGCAATTCTGAAATTTTTTGCTTTTTCCTGCTCCTCTTAGCATGATAAAGAAGATTCAAAGAGAGTGAGGTGCCAGCTCCTTTCATTCAGTCAGTAGCTTCAAACATTTCTGGTATATGAATAACATGTTTTTCAATGGCAAAAATCAATGAATATTGTAAATGCACAAACAGTAATTTCTCCGCATTGCAAGGTGCAATTCTGAAATTTTTTGCTTTTTCCTGCTCCTCTTAGCATGATAAAGAAGATTCAAAGAGAGTGAGATGCCAGCTCCTTTCATTCAGTCAGTAGCTTCAATCATTTCTGGACGTTTTTCATTGGCAAAAATCAATGAATATTGTAAATGCACAAACAGTAATTTCTCCGCATTGCAAGGTGCAATTCTGAAATTTTTTGCTTTTTCCTGCTCCTCTTTGCATGATAAAGAAGATTCAAAGAGAGTGAGATGCCAGCTCCTTTCATTCAGTCAGTAGCTTCAATCATTTCTGGACGTTTTTCAATGGCAAAAATCAATGAATATTGTAAATGCACAAACAATAATTTCTCCGCATTGCAAGGTGCAATTCTGAAATTTTTTGCTTTTTCCTGCTCCTCTTAGCATGATAAAGAAGATTCAAAGAGAGTGAGATGCCAGCTCCTTTGATTCAGTCAGTAGCTTCAAACATTTCTGGTATATGAATAACATGATGTTTTTCAATGGCAAAAATCAATGAATATTGTAAATGCACAAACAGTAATTTCTCCGCATTGCAAGGTGCAATTCTGAAATTTTTTGCTTTTTCCTGCTCCTCTTAGCATGATAAAGAAGATTCAAAGAGAGTGAGATGCCAGCTACTTTCATTCAGTCAGTAGCTTCAATCATTTCTGGACGTTTTTCAATGGTAAAAATCAATGAATATTGTAAATGCACAAACAGTAATTTCTCCACATTGCAAGGTGCAATTCTGAAATTTTTTGCTTTTTCCTGCTCCTCTTAGCATGATAAAGAAGATTCAAAGAGAGTGAGATGCCAGCTCCTTTCATTCAGTCAGTAGCTTCAAACATTTCTGGTATATGAATAACATGATGTTTTTCAATGGCAAAAATCAATGAATATTGTAAATGCACAAACAGTAATTTCTCCACATTGCAAGGTGCAATTCTGAAATTTTTTGCTTTTTCCTTCTCCTCTTAGCATGATAAAGAAGATTCAAAGAGAGTGAGATGCCAGCTCCTTTCATTCAGTCAGTAGCTTCAAACATTTCTGGTATATGAATAACATGATGTTTTTCAATGGCAAAAATCAATGAATATTGTAAATGCACAAACAGTAATTTCTCCGCATTGCAAGGTGCAATTCTGAAATTTTTTGCTTTTTCCTGCTCCTCTTAGCATGATAAAGAAGATTCAAAGAGAGTGAGATGCCAGCTCCTTTCATTCAGTCAGTAGCTTCAATCATTTCTGGACGTTTTTCAATGGCAAAAATCAATGAATATTGTAAATGCACAAACAGTAATTTCTCCGCATTGCAAGGTGCAATTCTGAAATTTTTTGCTTTTTCCTGCTCCTCTTAGCATGATAAAGAAGATTCAAAGAGAGTGAGATGTCAGCTCCTTTCATTCAGTCAGTAGCTTCAAACATTTCTGGTATATGAATAACATGATGTTTTTCAATGGCAAAAATCAATGAATATTGTAAATGCACAAACAGTAATTTCTCCGCATTGCAAGGTGCAATTCTGAAATTTTTTGCTTTTTCCTGCTCCTCTTAGCATGATAAAGAAGATTCAAAGAGAGTGAGATGCCAGCTCCTTTCATTCAGTCAGTAGCTTCAATCATTTCTGGACGTTTTTCAATGGCAAAAATCAATGAATATTGTAAATGCACAAACAGTAATTTCTCCGCATTGCAAGGTGCAATTCTGAAATTTTTTGCTTTTTCCTGCTCCTCTTAGCATGATAAAGAAGATTCAAAGAGAGTGAGATGCCAGCTCCCTTCATTCAGTCAGTAGCTTCAAACATTTCTGGTATATGAATAACATGATGTTTTTCAATGGCAAAAATCAATGAATATTGTAAATGCACAAACAGTAATTTCTCCGCATTGCAAGGTGCAATTCTGAAATTTTTTGCTTTTTCCTGCTCCTCTTAGCATGATAAAGAAGATTCAAAGAGAGTGAGATGCCAACTCCTTTCATTCAGTCAGTAGCTTCAAACATTTCTGGTATATGAATAACATGATGTTTTTCAATGGCAAAAATCAATGAATATTGTAAATGCACAAACAGTAATTTCTCCGCATTGCAAGGTGCAATTCTGAAATTGTTTGCTTTTTCCTGCTCCTCTTAGCATGATAAAGAAGATTCAAAGAGAGTGAGATGCCAGCTCCTTTCATTCAGTCAGTAGCTTCAATCATTTCTGGACGTTTTTCAATGGCAAAAATCAATGAATATTGTAAATGCACAAACAGTAATTTCTCCGCATTGCAAGGCGCAATTCTGAAATTTTTTGCTTTTTCCTGCTCCTCTTAGCATGATAAAGAAGATTCAAAGAGAGTGAGATGCCAGCTCCTTTCATTCAGTCAGTACCTTCAATCATTTCTGGACGTTTTTCAATGGCAAAAATCAATGAATATTGTAAATGCACAAACAGTAATTTCTCCGCATTGCAAGGTGCAATTCTGAAATTTTTTGCTTTTTCCCGCTCCTCTTAGCATGATAAAGAAGATTCAAAGAGAGTGAGGTGCCAGCTCCTTTCATTCAGTCAGTAGCTTCAAACATTTCTGGTATATGAATAACATGTTTTTCAATGGCAAAAATCAATGAATATTGTAAATGCACAAACAGTAATTTCTCCGCATTGCAAGGTGCAATTCTGAAATTTTTTGCTTTTTCCTGCTCCTCTTAGCATGATAAAGAAGATTCAAAGAGAGTGAGATGCCAACTCCTTTCATTCAATCAGTAGCTTCAATCATTTCTGGACGTTTTTCAATGGCAAAAATCAATGAATATTGTATATGCACAAACAGTAATTTCTCCGCATTGCAAGGTGCAATTCTGAAATTTTTTGCTTTTTCCTGCTCCTCTTAGCATGATAAAGAAGATTCAAAGAGAGTGAGGTGCCAGCTCCTTTCATTCAGTCAGTAGCTTCAAACATTTCTTGTATATGAATAACATGTTTTTCAATGGCAAAAATCAATGAATATTGTAAATGCACAAACAGTAATTTCTCCGCATTGCAAGGTGCAATTCTGAAATTTTTTGCTTTTTCCTGCTCCTCTTAGCATGATAAAGAAGATTCAAAGAGAGTGAGATGCCAGCTCCTTTCATTCAGTCAGTAGCTTCAATCATTTCTGGACGTTTTTCAATGGCAAAAATCAATGAATATTGTAAATGCACAAACAGTAATTTCTCCGCATTGCAAGGTGCAATTCTGAAATTTTTTGCTTTTTCCTGCTCCTCTTAGCATGATAAAGAACATTCAAAGAGAGTGAGATGCCAGCTCCTTTCATTCAGTCAGTAGCTTCAATCATTTCTGGACGTTTTTCAATGGCAAAAATCAATGAATATTGTAAATGCACAAACAATAATTTCTCCGCATTGCAAGGTGCAATTCTGAAATTTTTTGCTTTTTCCTGCTCCTCTTAGCATGATAAAGAAGATTCAAAGAGAGTGAGATGCCAGCTCCTTTGATTCAGTCAGTAGCTTCAAACATTTCTGGTATATGAATAACATGATGTTTTTCAATGGCAAAAATCAATGAATATTGTAAATGCACAAACAGTAATTTCTCCGCATTGCAAGGTGCAAGTCTGAAATTTTTTGCTTTTTCCTGCTCCTCTTAGCATGATAAAGAAGATTCAAAGAGAGTGAGATGCCAGCTACTTTCATTCAGTCAGTAGCTTCAATCATTTCTGGACGTTTTTCAATGGTAAAAATCAATGAATATTGTAAATGCACAAACAGTAATTTCTCCACATTGCAAGGTGCAATTCTGAAATTTTTTGCTTTTTCCTGCTCCTCTTAGCATGATAAAGAATATTCAAAGAGAGTGAGATGCCAGCTCCTTTCATTCAGTCAGTAGCTTCAAACATTTCTGGTATATGAATAACATGATGTTTTTCAATGGCAAAAATCAATGAATATTGTAAATGCACAAACAGTAATTTCTCCGCATTGCAAGGTGCAAGTCTGAAATTTTTTGCTTTTTCCTGCTCCTCTTAGCATGATAAAGAAGATTCAAAGAGAGTGAGATGCCAGCTACTTTCATTCAGTCAGTAGCTTCAATCATTTCTGGACGTTTTTCAATGGTAAAAATCAATGAATATTGTAAGTGCACAAACAGTAATTTCTCCACATTGCAAGGTGCAATTCTGAAATTTTTTGCTTTTTCCTGCTCCTCTTAGCATGATAAAGAAGATTCAAAGAGAGTGAGATGCCAGCTCCTTTCATTCAGTCAGTAGCTTCAAACATTTCTGGTATATGAATAACATGATGTTTTTCAATGGCAAAAATCAATGAATATTGTAAATGCACAAACAGTAATTTCTCCACATTGCAAGGTGCAATTCTGAAATTTTTTGCTTTTTCCTGCTCCTCTTAGCATGATAAAGAAGATTCAAAGAGAGTGAGATGCCAGCTCCTTTCATTCAGTCAGTAGCTTCAAACATTTCTGGTATATGAATAACATGATGTTTTTCAATGGCAAAAATCAATGAATATTGTAAATGCACAAACAGTAATTTCTCCGCATTGCAAGGTGCAATTCTGAAATTTTTTGCTTTTTCCTGCTCCTCTTAGCATGATAAAGAAGATTCAAAGAGAGTGAGATGCCAGCTCCTTTCATTCAGTCAGTAGCTTCAATCATTTCTGGACGTTTTTCAATGGCAAAAATCAATGAATATTGTAAATGCACAAACAGTAATTTCTCCGCATTGCAAGGTGCAATTCTGAAATTTTTTGCTTTTTCCTGCTCCTCTTAGCATGATAAAGAAGATTCAAAGAGAGTGAGATGTCAGCTCCTTTCATTCAGTCAGTAGCTTCAAACATTTCTGGTATATGAATAACATGATGTTTTTCAATGGCAAAAATCAATGAATATTGTAAATGCACAAACAGTAATTTCTCCGCATTGCAAGGTGCAATTCTGAAATTTTTTGCTTTTTCCTGCTCCTCTTAGCATGATAAAGAAGATTCAAAGAGAGTGAGATGCCAGCTCCTTTCATTCAGTCAGTAGCTTCAATCATTTCTGGACGTTTTTCAATGGCAAAAATCAATGAATATTGTAAATGCACAAACAGTAATTTCTCCGCATTGCAAGGTGCAATTCTGAAATTTTTTGCTTTTTCCTGCTCCTCTTAGCATGATAAAGAAGATTCAAAGAGAGTGAGATGCCAGCTCCTTTCATTCAGTCAGTAGCTTCAATCATTTCTGGACGTTTTTCAATGGCAAAAATCAATGAATATTGTAAATGCACAAACAGTAATTTCTCCGCATTGCAAGGTGCAATTCTGAAATTTTTTGCTTTTTCCTGCTCCTCTTAGCATGATAAAGAAGATTCAAAGAGAGTGAGATGCCAACTCCTTTCATTCAGTCAGTAGCTTCAAACATTTCTGGTATATGAATAACATGATGTTTTTCAATGGCAAAAATCAATGAATATTGTAAATGCACAAACAGTAATTTCTCCGCATTGCAAGGTGCAATTCTGAAATTTTTTGCTTTTTCCTGCTCCTCTTAGCATGATAAAGAAGATTCAAAGAGAGTGAGATGCCAGCTCCTTTCATTCAGTCAGTAGCTTCAATCATTTCTGGACGTTTTTCAATGGCAAAAATCAATGAATATTGTAAATGCACAAACAGTAATTTCTCCGCATTGCAAGGTGCAATTCTGAAATTTTTTGCTTTTTCCTGCTCCTCTTAGCATGATAAAGAAGATTCAAAGAGAGTGAGATGCCAGCTCCTTTCAATCAGTCAGTACCTTCAATCATTTCTGGACGTTTTTCAATGGCAAAAATCAATGAATATTGTAAATGCACAAACAGTAATTTCTCCGCATTGCAAGGTGCAATTCTGAAATTTTTTGCTTTTTCCCGCTCCTCTTAGCATGATAAAGAAGATTCAAAGAGAGTGAGGTGCCAGCTCCTTTCATTCAGTCAGTAGCTTCAAACATTTCTGGTATATGAATAACATGTTTTTCAATGGCAAAAATCAATGAATATTGTAAATGCACAAACAGTAATTTCTCCGCATTGCAAGGTGCAATTCTGAAATTTTTTGCTTTTTCCTGCTCCTCTTAGCATGATAAAGAAGATTCAAAGAGAGTGAGATGCCAGCTCCTTTCATTCAATCAGTAGCTTCAATCATTTCTGGACGTTTTTCAATGGCAAAAATCAATGAATATTGTATATGCACAAACAGTAATTTCTCCGCATTGCAAGGTGCAATTCTGAAATTTTTTGCTTTTTCCTGCTCCTCTTAGCATGATAAAGAAGATTCAAAGAGAGTGAGATGCCAGCTCCTTTCATTCAGTCAGTAGCTTCAATCATTTCTGGACGTTTTTCAATGGCAAAAATCAATGAATATTGTAAGTGCACAAACAGTAATTTCTCCGCATTGCAAGGTGCAATTCTGAAATTTTTTGCTTTTTCCTGCTCCTCTTAGCATGATAAAGAAGATTCAAAGAGAGTGAGATGCCAGCTCCTTTGATTCAGTCAGTAGCTTCAAACATTTCTGGTATATGAATAACATGATGTTTTTCAATGGCAAAAATCAATGAATATTGTAAATGCACAAACAGTAATTTCTCCGCATTGCAAGGTGCAAGTCTGAAATTTTTTGCTTTTTCCTGCTCCTCTTAGCATGATAAAGAAGATTCAAAGAGAGTGAGATGCCAGCTACTTTCATTCAGTCAGTAGCTTCAATCATTTCTGGACGTTTTTCAATGGTAAAAATCAATGAATATTGTAAAGGCACAAACAGTAATTTCTCCACATTGCAAGGTGCAATTCTGAAATTTTTTGCTTTTTCCTGCTCCTCTTAGCATGATAAAGAAGATTCAAAGAGAGTGAGATGCCAGCTCCTTTGATTCAGTCAGTAGCTTCAAACATTTCTGGTATATGAATAACATGATGTTTTTCAATGGCAAAAATCAATGAATATTGTAAATGCACAAACAGTAATTTCTCCGCATTGCAAGGTGCAAGTCTGAAATTTTTTGCTTTTTCCTGCTCCTCTTAGCATGATAAAGAAGATTCAAAGAGAGTGAGATGCCAGCTACTTTCATTCAGTCAGTAGCTTCAATCATTTCTGGACGTTTTTCAATGGTAAAAATCAATGAATATTGTAAATGCACAAACAGTAATTTCTCCACATTGCAAGGTGCAATTCTGAAATTTTTTGCTTTTTCCTGCTCCTCTTAGCATGATAAAGAATATTCAAAGAGAGTGAGATGCCAGCTCCTTTCATTCAGTCAGTAGCTTCAAACATTTCTGGTATATGAATAACATGATGTTTTTCAATGGCAAAAATCAATGAATATTGTAAATGCACAAACAGTAATTTCTCCGCATTGCAAGGTGCAAGTCTGAAATTTTTTGCTTTTTCCTGCTCCTCTTAGCATGATAAAGAAGATTCAAAGAGAGTGAGATGCCAGCTACTTTCATTCAGTCAGTAGCTTCAATCATTTCTGGACGTTTTTCAATGGTAAAAATCAATGAATATTGTAAGTGCACAAACAGTAATTTCTCCACATTGCAAGGTGCAATTCTGAAATTTTTTGCTTTTTCCTGCTCCTCTTAGCATGATAAAGAAGATTCAAAGAGAGTGAGATGCCAGCTCCTTTCATTCAGTCAGTAGCTTCAAACATTTCTGGTATATGAATAACATGATGTTTTTCAATGGCAAAAATCAATGAATATTGTAAATGCACAAACAGTAATTTCTCCACATTGCAAGGTGCAATTCTGAAATTTTTTGCTTTTTCCTGCTCCTCTTAGCATGATAAAGAAGATTCAAAGAGAGTGAGATGCCAGCTCCTTTCATTCAGTCAGTAGCTTCAAACATTTCTGGTATATGAATAACATGATGTTTTTCAATGGCAAAAATCAATGAATATTGTAAATGCACAAACAGTAATTTCTCCGCATTGCAAGGTGCAATTCTGAAATTTTTTGCTTTTTCCTGCTCCTCTTAGCATGATAAAGAAGATTCAAAGAGAGTGAGATGCCAGCTCCTTTCATTCAGTCAGTAGCTTCAATCATTTCTGGACGTTTTTCAATGGCAAAAATCAATGAATATTGTAAATGCACAAACAGTAATTTCTCCGCATTGCAAGGTGCAATTCTGAAATTTTTTGCTTTTTCCTGCTCCTCTTAGCATGATAAAGAAGATTCAAAGAGAGTGAGATGTCAGCTCCTTTCATTCAGTCAGTAGCTTCAAACATTTCTGGTATATGAATAACATGATGTTTTTCAATGGCAAAAATCAATGAATATTGTAAATGCACAAACAGTAATTTCTCCGCATTGCAAGGTGCAATTCTGAAATTTTTTGCTTTTTCCTGCTCCTCTTAGCATGATAAAGAAGATTCAAAGAGAGTGAGATGCCAGCTCCTTTCATTCAGTCAGTAGCTTCAATCATTTCTGGACGTTTTTCAATGGCAAAAATCAATGAATATTGTAAATGCACAAACAGTAATTTCTCCGCATTGCAAGGTGCAATTCTGAAATTTTTTGCTTTTTCCTGCTCCTCTTAGCATGATAAAGAAGATTCAAAGAGAGTGAGATGCCAGCTCCTTTCATTCAGTCAGTAGCTTCAATCATTTCTGGACGTTTTTCAATGGCAAAAATCAATGAATATTGTAAATGCACAAACAGTAATTTCTCCGCATTGCAAGGTGCAATTCTGAAATTTTTTGCTTTTTCCTGCTCCTCTTAGCATGATAAAGAAGATTCAAAGAGAGTGAGATGCCAACTCCTTTCATTCAGTCAGTAGCTTCAAACATTTCTGGTATATGAATAACATGATGTTTTTCAATGGCAAAAATCAATGAATATTGTAAATGCACAAACAGTAATTTCTCCGCATTGCAAGGTGCAATTCTGAAATTTTTTGCTTTTTCCTGCTCCTCTTAGCATGATAAAGAAGATTCAAAGAGAGTGAGATGCCAGCTCCTTTCATTCAGTCAGTAGCTTCAATCATTTCTGGACGTTTTTCAATGGCAAAAATCAATGAATATTGTAAATGCACAAACAGTAATTTCTCCGCATTGCAAGGTGCAATTCTGAAATTTTTTGCTTTTTCCTGCTCCTCTTAGCATGATAAAGAAGATTCAAAGAGAGTGAGATGCCAGCTCCTTTCATTCAGTCAGTACCTTCAATCATTTCTGGACGTTTTTCAATGGCAAAAATCAATGAATATTGTAAATGCACAAACAGTAATTTCTCCGCATTGCAAGGTGCAATTCTGAAATTTTTTGCTTTTTCCCGCTCCTCTTAGCATGATAAAGAAGATTCAAAGAGAGTGAGGTGCCAGCTCCTTTCATTCAGTCAGTAGCTTCAAACATTTCTGGTATATGAATAACATGTTTTTCAATGGCAAAAATCAATGAATATTGTAAATGCACAAACAGTAATTTCTCCGCATTGCAAGGTGCAATTCTGAAATTTTTTGCTTTTTCCTGCTCCTCTTAGCATGATAAAGAAGATTCAAAGAGAGTGAGATGCCAGCTCCTTTCATTCAATCAGTAGCTTCAATCATTTCTGGACGTTTTTCAATGGCAAAAATCAATGAATATTGTATATGCACAAACAGTAATTTCTCCGCATTGCAAGGTGCAATTCTGAAATTTTTTGCTTTTTCCTGCTCCTCTTAGCATGATAAAGAAGATTCAAAGAGAGTGAGATGCCAGCTCCTTTCATTCAGTCAGTAGCTTCAATCATTTCTGGACGTTTTTCAATGGCAAAAATCAATGAATATTGTAAATGCACAAACAGTAATTTCTCCGCATTGCAAGGTGCAATTCTGAAATTTTTTGCTTTTTCCTGCTCCTCTTAGCATGATAAAGAAGATTCAAAGAGAGTGAGATGCCAGCTCCTTTGATTCAGTCAGTAGCTTCAAACATTTCTGGTATATGAATAACATGATGTTTTTCAATGGCAAAAATCAATGAATATTGTAAATGCACAAACAGTAATTTCTCCGCATTGCAAGGTGCAAGTCTGAAATTTTTTGCTTTTTCCTGCTCCTCTTAGCATGATAAAGAAGATTCAAAGAGAGTGAGATGCCAGCTACTTTCATTCAGTCAGTAGCTTCAATCATTTCTGGACGTTTTTCAATGGTAAAAATCAATGAATATTGTAAAGGCACAAACAGTAATTTCTCCACATTGCAAGGTGCAATTCTGAAATTTTTTGCTTTTTCCTGCTCCTCTTAGCATGATAAAGAAGATTCAAAGAGAGTGAGATGCCAGCTCCTTTCATTCAGTCAGTAGCTTCAAACATTTCTGGTATATGAATAACATGATGTTTTTCAATGGCAAAAATCAATGAATATTGTAAATGCACAAACAGTAATTTCTCCGCATTGCAAGGTGCAAGTCTGAAATTTTTTGCTTTTTCCTGCTCCTCTTAGCATGATAAAGAAGATTCAAAGAGAGTGAGATGCCAGCTACTTTCATTCAGTCAGTAGCTTCAATCATTTCTGGACGTTTTTCAATGGTAAAAATCAATGAATATTGTAAATGCACAAACAGTAATTTCTCCACATTGCAAGGTGCAATTCTGAAATTTTTTGCTTTTTCCTGCTCCTCTTAGCATGATAAAGAAGATTCAAAGAGAGTGAGATGCCAGCTCCTTTCATTCAGTCAGTAGCTTCAAACATTTCTGGTATATGAATAACATGATGTTTTTCAATGGCAAAAATCAATGAATATTGTAAATGCACAAACAGTAATTTCTCCACATTGCAAGGTGCAATTCTGAAATTTTTTGCTTTTTCCTGCTCCTCTTAGCATGATAAAGAAGATTCAAAGAGAGTGAGATGCCAGCTCCTTTCATTCAGTCAGTAGCTTCAAACATTTCTGGTATATGAATAACATGATGTTTTTCAATGGCAAAAATCAATGAATATTGTAAATGCACAAACAGTAATTTCTCCGCATTGCAAGGTGCAATTCTGAAATTTTTTGCTTTTTCCTGCTCCTCTTAGCATGATAAAGAAGATTCAAAGAGAGTGAGATGCCAGCTCCTTTCATTCAGTCAGTAGCTTCAATCATTTCTGGACGTTTTTCAATGGCAAAAATCAATGAATATTGTAAATGCACAAACAGTAATTTCTCCGCATTGCAAGGTGCAATTCTGAAATTTTTTGCTTTTTCCTGCTCCTCTTAGCATGATAAAGAAGATTCAAAGAGAGTGAGATGTCAGCTCCTTTCATTCAGTCAGTAGCTTCAAACATTTCTGGTATATGAATAACATGATGTTTTTCAATGGCAAAAATCAATGAATATTGTAAATGCACAAACAGTAATTTCTCCGCATTGCAAGGTGCAATTCTGAAATTTTTTGCTTTTTCCTGCTCCTCTTAGCATGATAAAGAAGATTCAAAGAGAGTGAGATGCCAGCTCCTTTCATTCAGTCAGTAGCTTCAATCATTTCTGGACGTTTTTCAATGGCAAAAATCAATGAATATTGTAAATGCACAAACAGTAATTTCTCCGCATTGCAAGGTGCAATTCTGAAATTTTTTGCTTTTTCCTGCTCCTCTTAGCATGATAAAGAAGATTCAAAGAGAGTGAGATGCCAGCTCCTTTCATTCAGTCAGTAGCTTCAATCATTTCTGGACGTTTTTCAATGGCAAAAATCAATGAATATTGTAAATGCACAAACAGTAATTTCTCCGCATTGCAAGGTGCAATTCTGAAATTTTTTGCTTTTTCCTGCTCCTCTTAGCATGATAAAGATTCAAAGAGAGTGAGATGCCAGCTCCTTTGATTCAGTCAGTAGCTTCAAACATTTCTGGTATATGAATAACATGATGTTTTTCAATGGCAAAAATCAATGAATATTGTAAATGCACAAACAGTAATTTCTCCGCATTGCAAGGTGCAAGTCTGAAATTTTTTGCTTTTTCCTGCTCCTCTTAGCATGATAAAGAAGATTCAAAGAGAGTGAGATGCCAGCTACTTTCATTCAGTCAGTAGCTTCAATCATTTCTGGACGTTTTTCAATGGTAAAAATCAATGAATATTGTAAATGCACAAACAGTAATTTCTCCACATTGCAAGGTGCAATTCTGAAATTTTTTGCTTTTTCCTGCTCCTCTTAGCATGATAAAGAAGATTCAAAGAGAGTGAGATGCCAGCTCCTTTCATTCAGTCAGTAGCTTCAAACATTTCTGGTATATGAATAACATGATGTTTTTCAATGGCAAAAATCAATGAATATTGTAAATGCACAAACAGTAATTTCTCCGCATTGCAAGGTGCAAGTCTGAAATTTTTTGCTTTTTCCTGCTCCTCTTAGCATGATAAAGAAGATTCAAAGAGAGTGAGATGCCAGCTACTTTCATTCAGTCAGTAGCTTCAATCATTTCTGGACGTTTTTCAATGGTAAAAATCAATGAATATTGTAAATGCACAAACAGTAATTTCTCCACATTGCAAGGTGCAATTCTGAAATTTTTTGCTTTTTCCTGCTCCTCTTAGCATGATAAAGAAGATTCAAAGAGAGTGAGATGCCAGCTCCTTTCATTCAGTCAGTAGCTTCAAACATTTCTGGTATATGAATAACATGATGTTTTTCAATGGCAAAAATCAATGAATATTGTAAATGCACAAACAGTAATTTCTCCACATTGCAAGGTGCAATTCTGAAATTTTTTGCTTTTTCCTGCTCCTCTTAGCATGATAAAGAAGATTCAAAGAGAGTGAGATGCCAGCTCCTTTCATTCAGTCAGTAGCTTCAAACATTTCTGGTATATGAATAACATGATGTTTTTCAATGGCAAAAATCAATGAATATTGTAAATGCACAAACAGTAATTTCTCCGCATTGCAAGGTGCAATTCTGAAATTTTTTGCTTTTTCCTGCTCCTCTTAGCATGATAAAGAAGATTCAAAGAGAGTGAGATGCCAGCTCCTTTCATTCAGTCAGTAGCTTCAATCATTTCTGGACGTTTTTCAATGGCAAAAATCAATGAATATTGTAAATGCACAAACAGTAATTTCTCCGCATTGCAAGGTGCAATTCTGAAATTTTTTGCTTTTTCCTGCTCCTCTTAGCATGATAAAGAAGATTCAAAGAGAGTGAGATGTCAGCTCCTTTCATTCAGTCAGTAGCTTCAAACATTTCTGGTATATGAATAACATGATGTTTTTCAATGGCAAAAATCAATGAATATTGTAAATGCACAAACAGTAATTTCTCCGCATTGCAAGGTGCAATTCTGAAATTTTTTGCTTTTTCCTGCTCCTCTTAGCATGATAAAGAAGATTCAAAGAGAGTGAGATGCCAGCTCCTTTCATTCAGTCAGTAGCTTCAATCATTTCTGGACGTTTTTCAATGGCAAAAATCAATGAATATTGTAAATGCACAAACAGTAATTTCTCCGCATTGCAAGGTGCAATTCTGAAATTTTTTGCTTTTTCCTGCTCCTCTTAGCATGATAAAGAAGATTCAAAGAGAGTGAGATGCCAGCTCCTTTCATTCAGTCAGTAGCTTCAATCATTTCTGGACGTTTTTCAATGGCAAAAATCAATGAATATTGTAAATGCACAAACAGTAATTTCTCCGCATTGCAAGGTGCAATTCTGAAATTTTTTGCTTTTTCCTGCTCCTCTTAGCATGATAAAGAAGATTCAAAGAGAGTGAGATGCCAACTCATTTCATTCAGTCAGTAGCTTCAAACATTTCTGGTATATGAATAACATGATGTTTTTCAATGGCAAAAATCAATGAATATTGTAAATGCACAAACAGTAATTTCTCCGCATTGCAAGGTGCAATTCTGAAATTTTTTGCTTTTTCCTGCTCCTCTTAGCATGATAAAGAAGATTCAAAGAGAGTGAGATGCCAGCTCCTTTCATTCAGTCAGTAGCTTCAATCATTTCTGGACGTTTTTCAATTTTCAAAAATCAATGAATATTGTAAATGCACAAACAGTAATTTCTCCGCATTGCAAGGTGCAATTCTGAAATTTTTTGCTTTTTCCTGCTCCTCTTAGCATGATAAAGAAGATTCAAAGAGAGTGAGATGCCAGCTCCTTTCATTCAGTCAGTACCTTCAATCATTTCTGGACGTTTTTCAATGGCAAAAATCAATGAATATTGTAAATGCACAAACAGTAATTTCTCCGCATTGCAAGGTGCAATTCTGAAATTTTTTGCTTTTTCCCGCTCCTCTTAGCATGATAAAGAAGATTCAAAGAGAGTGAGGTGCCAGCTCCTTTCATTCAGTCAGTAGCTTCAAACATTTCTGGTATATGAATAACATGTTTTTCAATGGCAAAAATCAATGAATATTGTAAATTCACAAACAGTAATTTCTCCGCATTGCAAGGTGCAATTCTGAAATTTTTTGCTTTTTCCTGCTCCTCTTAGCATGATAAAGAAGATTCAAAGAGAGTGAGATGCCAGCTCCTTTCATTCAATCAGTAGCTTCAATCATTTCTGGACGTTTTTCAATGGCAAAAATCAATGAATATTGTATATGCACAAACAGTAATTTCTCCGCATTGCAAGGTGCAATTCTGAAATTTTTTGCTTTTTCCTGCTCCTCTTAGCATGATAAAGAAGATTCAGAGTGAGATGCCAGCTCCTTTCATTCAGTCAGTAGCTTCAATCATTTCTGGACGTTTTTCAATGGCAAAAATCAATGAATATTGTAAATGCACAAACAGTAATTTCTCCGCATTGCAAGGTGCAATTCTGAAATTTTTTGCTTTTTCCTGCTCCTCTTAGCATGATAAAGAAGATTCAAAGAGAGTGAGATGCCAGCTCCTTTGATTCAGTCAGTAGCTTCAAACATTTCTGGTATATGAATAACATGATGTTTTTCAATGGCAAAATCAATGAATATTGTAAATGCACAAACAGTAATTTCTCCGCATTGCAAGGTGCAATTCTGAAATTTTTTGCTTTTTCCTGCTCCTCTTAGCATGATAAAGAAGATTCAAAGAGAGTGAGATGCCAGCTCCTTTCATTCAGTCAGTAGCTTCAATCATTTCTGGACGTTTTTCAATGGCAAAAATCAATGAATATTGTAAATGCACAAACAGTAATTTCTCCGCATTGCAAGGTGCAATTCTGAAATTTTTTGCTTTTTCCTGCTCCTCTTAGCATGATAAAGATTCAAAGAGAGTGAGATGCCAGCTCCTTTGATTCAGTCAGTAGCTTCAAACATTTCTGGTATATGAATAACATGATGTTTTTCAATGGCAAAAATCAATGAATATTGTAAATGCACAAACAGTAATTTCTCCGCATTGCAAGGTGCAAGTCTGAAATTTTTTGCTTTTTCCTGCTCCTCTTAGCATGATAAAGAAGATTCAAAGAGAGTGAGATGCCAGCTACTTTCATTCAGTCAGTAGCTTCAATCATTTCTGGACGTTTTTCAATGGTAAAAATCAATGAATATTGTAAATGCACAAACAGTAATTTCTCCACATTGCAAGGTGCAATTCTGAAATTTTTTGCTTTTTCCTGCTCCTCTTAGCATGATAAAGAAGATTCAAAGAGAGTGAGATGCCAGCTCCTTTCATTCAGTCAGTAGCTTCAAACATTTCTGGTATATGAATAACATGATGTTTTTCAATGGCAAAAATCAATGAATATTGTAAATGCACAAACAGTAATTTCTCCGCATTGCAAGGTGCAAGTCTGAAATTTTTTGCTTTTTCCTGCTCCTCTTAGCATGATAAAGAAGATTCAAAGAGAGTGAGATGCCAGCTACTTTCATTCAGTCAGTAGCTTCAATCATTTCTGGACGTTTTTCAATGGTAAAAATCAATGAATATTGTAAATGCACAAACAGTAATTTCTCCACATTGCAAGGTGCAATTCTGAAATTTTTTGCTTTTTCCTGCTCCTCTTAGCATGATAAAGAAGATTCAAAGAGAGTGAGATGCCAGCTCCTTTCATTCAGTCAGTAGCTTCAAACATTTCTGGTATATGAATAACATGATGTTTTTCAATGGCAAAAATCAATGAATATTGTAAATGCACAAACAGTAATTTCTCCACATTGCAAGGTGCAATTCTGAAATTTTTTGCTTTTTCCTGCTCCTCTTAGCATGATAAAGAAGATTCAAAGAGAGTGAGATGCCAGCTCCTTTCATTCAGTCAGTAGCTTCAAACATTTCTGGTATATGAATAACATGATGTTTTTCAATGGCAAAAATCAATGAATATTGTAAATGCACAAACAGTAATTTCTCCGCATTGCAAGGTGCAATTCTGAAATTTTTTGCTTTTTCCTGCTCCTCTTAGCATGATAAAGAAGATTCAAAGAGAGTGAGATGCCAGCTCCTTTCATTCAGTCAGTAGCTTCAATCATTTCTGGACGTTTTTCAATGGCAAAAATCAATGAATATTGTAAATGCACAAACAGTAATTTCTCCGCATTGCAAGGTGCAATTCTGAAATTTTTTGCTTTTTCCTGCTCCTCTTAGCATGATAAAGAAGATTCAAAGAGAGTGAGATGTCAGCTCCTTTCATTCAGTCAGTAGCTTCAAACATTTCTGGTATATGAATAACATGATGTTTTTCAATGGCAAAAATCAATGAATATTGTAAATGCACAAACAGTAATTTCTCCGCATTGCAAGGTGCAATTCTGAAATTTTTTGCTTTTTCCTGCTCCTCTTAGCATGATAAAGAAGATTCAAAGAGAGTGAGATGCCAGCTCCTTTCATTCAGTCAGTAGCTTCAATCATTTCTGGACGTTTTTCAATGGCAAAAATCAATGAATATTGTAAATGCACAAACAGTAATTTCTCCGCATTGCAAGGTGCAATTCTGAAATTTTTTGCTTTTTCCTGCTCCTCTTAGCATGATAAAGAAGATTCAAAGAGAGTGAGATGCCAGCTCCTTTCATTCAGTCAGTAGCTTCAATCATTTCTGGACGTTTTTCAATGGCAAAAATCAATGAATATTGTAAATGCACAAACAGTAATTTCTCAGCATTGCAAGGTGCAATTCTGAAATTTTTTGCTTTTTCCTGCTCCTCTTAGCATGATAAAGAAGATTCAAAGAGAGTGAGATGCCAACTCCTTTCATTCAGTCAGTAGCTTCAAACATTTCTGGTATATGAATAACATGATGTTTTTCAATGGCAAAAATCAATGAATATTGTAAATGCACAAACAGTAATTTCTCCGCATTGCAAGGTGCAATTCTGAAATTTTTTGCTTTTTCCTGCTCCTCTTAGCATGATAAAGAAGATTCAAAGAGAGTGAGATGCCAGCTCCTTTCATTCAGTCAGTAGCTTCAATCATTTCTGGACGTTTTTCAATGGCAAAAATCAATGAATATTGTAAATGCACAAACAGTAATTTCTCCGCATTGCAAGGTGCAATTCTGAAATTTTTTGCTTTTTCCTGCTCCTCTTAGCATGATAAAGAAGATACAAAGAGAGTGAGATGCCAGCTCCTTTCATTCAGTCAGTACCTTCAATCATTTCTGGACGTTTTTCAATGGCAAAAATCAATGAATATTGTAAATGCACAAACAGTAATTTCTCCGCATTGCAAGGTGCAATTCTGAAATTTTTTGCTTTTTCCCGCTCCTCTTAGCATGATAAAGAAGATTCAAAGAGAGTGAGGTGCCAGCTCCTTTCATTCAGTCAGTAGCTTCAAACATTTCTGGTATATGAATAACATGTTTTTCAATGGCAAAAATCAATGAATATTGTAAATGCACAAACAGTAATTTCTCCGCATTGCAAGGTGCAATTCTGAAATTTTTTGCTTTTTCCTGCTCCTCTTAGCATGATAAAGAAGATTCAAAGAGAGTGAGATGCCAGCTCCTTTCATTCAATCAGTAGCTTCAATCATTTCTGGACGTTTTTCAATGGCAAAAATCAATGAATATTGTATATGCACAAACAGTAATTTCTCCGCATTGCAAGGTGCAATTCTGAAATTTTTTGCTTTTTCCTGCTCCTCTTAGCATGATAAAGAAGATTCAAAGAGAGTGAGATGCCAGCTCCTTTCATTCAGTCAGTAGCTTCAATCATTTCTGGACGTTTTTCAATGGCAAAAATCAATGAATATTGTAAATGCACAAACAGTAATTTCTCCGCATTGCAAGGTGCAATTCTGAAATTTTTTGCTTTTTCCTGCTCCTCTTAGCATGATAAAGAAGATTCAAAGAGAGTGAGATGCCAGCTCCTTTGATTCAGTCAGTAGCTTCAAACATTTCTGGTATATGAATAACATGATGTTTTTCAATGGCAAAAATCAATGAATATTGTAAATGCACAAACAGTAATTTCTCCGCATTGCAAGGTGCAAGTCTGAAATTTTTTGCTTTTTCCTGCTCCTCTTAGCATGATAAAGAAGATTCAAAGAGAGTGAGATGCCAGCTACTTTCATTCAGTCAGTAGCTTCAATCATTTCTGGACGTTTTTCAATGGTAAAAATCAATGAATATTGTAAATGCACAAACAGTAATTTCTCCACATTGCAAGGTGCAATTCTGAAATTTTTTGCTTTTTCCTGCTCCTCTTAGCATGATAAAGAAGATTCAAAGAGAGTGAGATGCCAGCTCCTTTCATTCAGTCAGTAGCTTCAAACATTTCTGGTATATGAATAACATGATGTTTTTCAATGGCAAAAATCAATGAATATTGTAAATGCACAAACAGTAATTTCTCCGCATTGCAAGGTGCAAGTCTGAATTTTTTTGCTTTTTCCTGCTCCTCTTAGCATGATAAAGAAGATTCAAAGAGAGTGAGATGCCAGCTACTTTCATTCAGTCAGTAGCTTCAATCATTTCTGGACGTTTTTCAATGGTAAAAATCAATGAATATTGTAAATGCACAAACAGTTATTTCTCCACATTGCAAGGTGCAATTCTGAAATTTTTTGCTTTTTCCTGCTCCTCTTAGCATGATAAAGAAGATTCAAAGAGAGTGAGATGCCAGCTCCTTTCATTCAGTCAGTAGCTTCAAACATTTCTGGTATATGAATAACATGATGTTTTTCAATGGCAAAAATCAATGAATATTGTAAATGCACAAACAGTAATTTCTCGACATTGCAAGGTGCAATTCTGAAATTTTTTGCTTTTTCCTGCTCCTCTTAGCATGATAAAGAAGATTCAAAGAGAGTGAGATGTCAGCTCCTTTCATTCAGTCAGTAGCTTCAAACATTTCTGGTATATGAATAACATGATGTTTTTCAATGGCAAAAATCAATGAATATTGTAAATGCACAAACAGTAATTTCTCCGCATTGCAAGGTGCAATTCTGAAATTTTTTGCTTTTTCCTGCTCCTCTTAGCATGATAAAGAAGATTCAAAGAGAGTGAGATGCCAGCTCCTTTCATTCAGTCAGTAGCTTCAATCATTTCTGGACGTTTTTCAATGGCAAAAATCAATGAATATTGTAAATGCACAAACAGTAATTTCTCCGCATTGCAAGGTGCAATTCTGAAATTTTTTGCTTTTTCCTGCTCCTTTTAGCATGATAAAGAAGATTCAAAGAGAGTGAGATGTCAGCTCCTTTCATTCAGTCAGTAGCTTCAAACATTTCTGGTATATGAATAACATGATGTTTTTCAATGGCAAAAATCAATGAATATTGTAAATGCACAAACAGTAATTTCTCCGCATTGCAAGGTGCAATTCTGAAATTTTTTGCTTTTTCCTGCTCCTCTTAGCATGATAAAGAAGATTCAAAGAGAGTGAGATGCCAGCTCCTTTGATTCAGTCAGTAGCTTCAAACATTTCTGGTATATGAATAACATGATGTTTTTCAATGGCAAAAATCAATGAATATTGTAAATGCACAAACAGTAATTTCTCCGCATTGCAAGGTGCAAGTCTGAAATTTTTTGCTTTTTCCTGCTCCTCTTAGCATGATAAAGAAGATTCAAAGAGAGTGAGATGCCAGCTACTTTCATTCAGTCAGTAGCTTCAATCATTTCTGGACGTTTTTCAATGGTAAAAATCAATGAATATTGTAAATGCACAAACAGTAATTTCTCCACATTGCAAGGTGCAATTCTGAAATTTTTTGCTTTTTCCTGCTCCTCTTAGCATGATAAAGAAGATTCAAAGAGAGTGAGATGCCAGCTCCTTTCATTCAGTCAGTAGCTTCAAACATTTCTGGTATATGAATAACATGATGTTTTTCAATGGCAAAAATCAATGAATATTGTAAATGCACAAACAGTAATTTCTCCGCATTGCAAGGTGCAAGTCTGAAATTTTTTGCTTTTTCCTGCTCCTCTTAGCATGATAAAGAAGATTCAAAGAGAGTGAGATGCCAGCTACTTTCATTCAGTCAGTAGCTTCAATCATTTCTGGACGTTTTTCAATGGTAAAAATCAATGAATATTGTAAATGCACAAACAGTAATTTCTCCACATTGCAAGGTGCAATTCTGAAATTTTTTGCTTTTTCCTGCTCCTCTTAGCATGATAAAGAAGATTCAAAGAGAGTGAGATGCCAGCTCCTTTCATTCAGTCAGTAGCTTCAAACATTTCTGGTATATGAATAACATGATGTTTTTCAATGGCAAAAATCAATGAATATTGTAAATGCACAAACAGTAATTTCTCCACATTGCAAGGTGCAATTCTGAAATTTTTTGCTTTTTCCTGCTCCTCTTAGCATGATAAAGAAGATTCAAAGAGAGTGAGATGCCAGCTCCTTTCATTCAGTCAGTAGCTTCAAACATTTCTGGTATATGAATAACATGATGTTTTTCAATGGCAAAAATCAATGAATATTGTAAATGCACAAACAGTAATTTCTCCGCATTGCAAGGTGCAATTCTGAAATTTTTTGCTTTTTCCTGCTCCTCTTAGCATGATAAAGAAGATTCAAAGAGAGTGAGATGCCAGCTCCTTTCATTCAGTCAGTAGCTTCAATCATTTCTGGACGTTTTTCAATGGCAAAAATCAATGAATATTGTAAATGCACAAACAGTAATTTCTCCGCATTGCAAGGTGCAATTCTGAAATTTTTTGCTTTTTCCTGCTCCTCTTAGCATGATAAAGAAGATTCAAAGAGAGTGAGATGTCAGCTCCTTTCATTCAGTCAGTAGCTTCAAACATTTCTGGTATATGAATAACATGATGTTTTTCAATGGCAAAAATCAATGAATATTGTAAATGCACAAACAGTAATTTCTCCGCATTGCAAGGTGCAATTCTGAAATTTTTTGCTTTTTCCTGCTCCTCTTAGCATGATAAAGAAGATTCAAAGAGAGTGAGATGCCAGCTCCTTTCATTCAGTCAGTAGCTTCAATCATTTCTTGACGTTTTTCAATGGCAAAAATCAATGAATATTGTAAATGCACAAACAGTAATTTCTCCGCATTGCAAGGTGCAATTCTGAAATTTTTTGCTTTTTCCTGCTCCTCTTAGCATGATAAAGAAGATTCAAAGAGAGTGAGATGCCAGCTCCTTTCATTCAGTCAGTAGCTTCAATCATTTCTGGACGTTTTTCAATGGCAAAAATCAATGAATATTGTAAATGCACAAACAGTAATTTCTCCGCATTGCAAGGTGCAATTCTGAAATTTTTTGCTTTTTCCTGCTCCTCTTAGCATGATAAAGAAGATTCAAAGAGAGTGAGATGCCAACTCCTTTCATTCAGTCAGTAGCTTCAAACATTTCTGGTATATGAATAACATGATGTTTTTCAATGGCAAAAATCAATGAATATTGTAAATGCACAAACAGTAATTTCTCCGCATTGCAAGGTGCAATTCTGAAATTTTTTTGCTTTTTCCTGCTCCTCTTAGCATGATAAAGAAGATTCAAAGAGAGTGAGATGCCAGCTCCTTTCATTCAGTCAGTAGCTTCAATCATTTCTTGACGTTTTTCAATGGCAAAAATCAATGAATATTGTAAATGCACAAACAGTAATTTCTCCGCATTGCAAGGTGCAATTCTGAAATTTTTTGCTTTTTCCTGCTCCTCTTAGCATGATAAAGAAGATTCAAAGAGAGTGAGATGCCAGCTCCTTTCATTCAGTCAGTAGCTTCAATCATTTCTGGACGTTTTTCAATGGCAAAAATCAATGAATATTGTAAATGCACAAACAGTAATTTCTCCGCATTGCAAGGTGCAATTCTGAAATTTTTTGCTTTTTCCTGCTCCTCTTAGCATGATAAAGAAGATTCAAAGAGAGTGAGATGCCAACTCCTTTCATTCAGTCAGTAGCTTCAAACATTTCTGGTATATGAATAACATGATGTTTTTCAATGGCAAAAATCAATGAATATTGTAAATGCACAAACAGTAATTTCTCCGCATTGCAAGGTGCAATTCTGAAATTTTTTGCTTTTTCCTGCTCCTCTTAGCATGATAAAGAAGATTCAAAGAGAGTGAGATGCCAGCTCCTTTCATTCAGTCAGTAGCTTCAATCATTTCTGGACGTTTTTCAATTTTCAAAAATCAATGAATATTGTAAATGCACAAACAGTAATTTCTCCGCATTGCAAGGTGCAATTCTGAAATTTTTTGCTTTTTCCTGCTCCTCTTAGCATGATAAAGAAGATTCAAAGAGAGTGAGATGCCAGCTCCTTTCATTCAGTCAGTACCTTCAATCATTTCTGGACGTTTTTCAATGGCAAAAATCAATGAATATTGTAAATGCACAAACAGTAATTTCTCCGCATTGCAAGGTGCAATTCTGAAATTTTTTGCTTTTTCCCGCTCCTCTTAGCATGATAAAGAAGATTCAAAGAGAGTGAGGTGCCAGCTCCTTTCATTCAGTCAGTAGCTTCAAACATTTCTGGTATATGAATAACATGTTTTTCAATGGCAAAAATCAATGAATATTGTAAATGCACAAACAGTAATTTCTCCGCATTGCAAGGTGCAATTCTGAAATTTTTTGCTTTTTCCTGCTCCTCTTAGCATGATAAAGAAGATTCAAAGAGAGTGAGATGCCAGCTCCTTTCATTCAATCAGTAGCTTCAATCATTTCTGGACGTTTTTCAATGGCAAAAATCAATGAATATTGTATATGCACAAACAGTAATTTCTCCGCATTGCAAGGTGCAATTCTGAAATTTTTTGCTTTTTCCTGCTCCTCTTAGCATGATAAAGAAGATTCAAAGAGAGTGAGATGCCAGCTCCTTTCATTCAGTCAGTAGCTTCAATCATTTCTGGACGTTTTTCAATGGCAAAAATCAATGAATATTGTAAATGCACAAACAGTAATTTCTCCGCATTGCAAGGTGCAATTCTGAAATTTTTTGCTTTTTCCTGCTCCTCTTAGCATGATAAAGAAGATTCAAAGAGAGTGAGATGCCAGCTCCTTTGATTCAGTCAGTAGCTTCAAACATTTCTGGTATATGAATAACATGATGTTTTTCAATGGCAAAATCAATGAATATTGTAAATGCACAAACAGTAATTTCTCCGCATTGCAAGGTGGAATTCTGAAATTTTTTGCTTTTTCCTGCTCCTCTTAGCATGATAAAGAAGATTCAAAGAGAGTGAGATGCCAGCTCCTTTCATTCAGTCAGTAGCTTCAATCATTTCTGGACGTTTTTCAATGGCAAAAATCAATGAATATTGTAAATGCACAAACAGTAATTTCTCCGCATTGCAAGGTGCAATTCTGAAATTTTTTGCTTTTTCCTGCTCCTCTTAGCATGATAAAGATTCAAAGAGAGTGAGATGCCAGCTCCTTTGATTCAGTCAGTAGCTTCAAACATTTCTGGTATATGAATAACATGATGTTTTTCAATGGCAAAAATCAATGAATATTGTAAATGCACAAACAGTAATTTCTCCGCATTGCAAGGTGCAAGTCTGAAATTTTTTGCTTTTTCCTGCTCCTCTTAGCATGATAAAGAAGATTCAAAGAGAGTGAGATGCCAGCTACTTTCATTCAGTCAGTAGCTTCAATCATTTCTGGACGTTTTTCAATGGTAAAAATCAATGAATATTGTAAATGCACAAACAGTAATTTCTCCACATTGCAAGGTGCAATTCTGAAATTTTTTGCTTTTTCCTGCTCCTCTTAGCATGATAAAGAAGATTCAAAGAGAGTGAGATGCCAGCTCCTTTCATTCAGTCAGTAGCTTCAAACATTTCTGGTATATGAATAACATGATGTTTTTCAATGGCAAAAATCAATGAATATTGTAAATGCACAAACAGTAATTTCTCCGCATTGCAAGGTGCAAGTCTGAAATTTTTTGCTTTTTCCTGCTCCTCTTAGCATGATAAAGAAGATTCAAAGAGAGTGAGATGCCAGCTACTTTCATTCAGTCAGTAGCTTCAATCATTTCTGGACGTTTTTCAATGGTAAAAATCAATGAATATTGTAAATGCACAAACAGTAATTTCTCCACATTGCAAGGTGCAATTCTGAAATTTTTTGCTTTTTCCTGCTCCTCTTAGCATGATAAAGAAGATTCAAAGAGAGTGAGATGCCAGCTCCTTTCATTCAGTCAGTAGCTTCAAACATTTCTGGTATATGAATAACATGATGTTTTTCAATGGCAAAAATCAATGAATATTGTAAATGCACAAACAGTAATTTCTCCACATTGCAAGGTGCAATTCTGAAATTTTTTGCTTTTTCCTGCTCCTCTTAGCATGATAAAGAAGATTCAAAGAGAGTGAGATGCCAGCTCCTTTCATTCAGTCAGTAGCTTCAAACATTTCTGGTATATGAATAACATGATGTTTTTCAATGGCAAAAATCAATGAATATTGTAAATGCACAAACAGTAATTTCTCCGCATTGCAAGGTGCAATTCTGAAATTTTTTGCTTTTTCCTGCTCCTCTTAGCATGATAAAGAAGATTCAAAGAGAGTGAGATGCCAGCTCCTTTCATTCAGTCAGTAGCTTCAATCATTTCTGGACGTTTTTCAATGGCAAAAATCAATGAATATTGTAAATGCACAAACAGTAATTTCTCCGCATTGCAAGGTGCAATTCTGAAATTTTTTGCTTTTTCCTGCTCCTCTTAGCATGATAAAGAAGATTCAAAGAGAGTGAGATGTCAGCTCCTTTCATTCAGTCAGTAGCTTCAAACATTTCTGGTATATGAATAACATGATGTTTTTCAATGGCAAAAATCAATGAATATTGTAAATGCACAAACAGTAATTTCTCCGCATTGCAAGGTGCAATTCTGAAATTTTTTGCTTTTTCCTGCTCCTCTTAGCATGATAAAGAAGATTCAAAGAGAGTGAGATGCCAGCTCCTTTCATTCAGTCAGTAGCTTCAATCATTTCTGGACGTTTTTCAATGGCAAAAATCAATGAATATTGTAAATGCACAAACAGTAATTTCTCCGCATTGCAAGGTGCAATTCTGAAATTTTTTGCTTTTTCCTGCTCCTCTTAGCATGATAAAGAAGATTCAAAGAGAGTGAGATGCCAGCTCCTTTCATTCAGTCAGTAGCTTCAATCATTTCTGGACGTTTTTCAATGGCAAAAATCAATGAATATTGTAAATGCACAAACAGTAATTTCTCAGCATTGCAAGGTGCAATTCTGAAATTTTTTGCTTTTTCCTGCTCCTCTTAGCATGATAAAGAAGATTCAAAGAGAGTGAGATGCCAACTCCTTTCATTCAGTCAGTAGCTTCAAACATTTCTGGTATATGAATAACATGATGTTTTTCAATGGCAAAAATCAATGAATATTGTAAATGCACAAACAGTAATTTCTCCGCATTGCAAGGTGCAATTCTGAAATTTTTTGCTTTTTCCTGCTCCTCTTAGCATGATAAAGAAGATTCAAAGAGAGTGAGATGCCAGCTCCTTTCATTCAGTCAGTAGCTTCAATCATTTCTGGACGTTTTTCAATGGCAAAAATCAATGAATATTGTAAATGCACAAACAGTAATTTCTCCGCATTGCAAGGTGCAATTCTGAAATTTTTTGCTTTTTCCTGCTCCTCTTAGCATGATAAAGAAGATTCAAAGAGAGTGAGATGCCAGCTCCTTTCATTCAGTCAGTACCTTCAATCATTTCTGGACGTTTTTCAATGGCAAAAATCAATGAATATTGTAAATGCACAAACAGTAATTTCTCCGCATTGCAAGGTGCAATTCTGAAATTTTTTGCTTTTTCCCGCTCCTCTTAGCATGATAAAGAAGATTCAAAGAGAGTGAGGTGCCAGCTCCTTTCATTCAGTCAGTAGCTTCAAACATTTCTGGTATATGAATAACCTGTTTTTCAATGGCAAAAATCAATGAATATTGTAAATGCACAAACAGTAATTTCTCCGCATTGCAAGGTGCAATTCTGAAATTTTTTGCTTTTTCCTGCTCCTCTTAGCATGATAAAGAAGATTCAAAGAGAGTGAGATGCCAGCTCCTTTCATTCAATCAGTAGCTTCAATCATTTCTGGACGTTTTTCAATGGCAAAAATCAATGAATATTGTATATGCACAAACAGTAATTTCTCCGCATTGCAAGGTGCAATTCTGAAATTTTTTGCTTTTTCCTGCTCCTCTTAGCATGATAAAGAAGATTCAAAGAGAGTGAGATGCCAGCTCCTTTCATTCAGTCAGTAGCTTCAATCATTTCTGGACGTTTTTCAATGGCAAAAATCAATGAATATTGTAAATGCACAAACAGTAATTTCTCCGCATTGCAAGGTGCAATTCTGAAATTTTTTGCTTTTTCCTGCTCCTCTTAGCATGATAAAGAAGATTCAAAGAGAGTGAGATGCCAGCTCCTTTGATTCAGTCAGTAGCTTCAAACATTTCTGGTATATGAATAACATGATGTTTTTCAATGGCAAAAATCAATGAATATTGTAAATGCACAAACAGTAATTTCTCCGCATTGCAAGGTGCAAGTCTGAAATTTTTTGCTTTTTCCTGCTCCTCTTAGCATGATAAAGAAGATTCAAAGAGAGTGAGATGCCAGCTACTTTCATTCAGTCAGTAGCTTCAATCATTTCTGGACGTTTTTCAATGGTAAAAATCAATGAATATTGTAAATGCACAAACAGTAATTTCTCCACATTGCAAGGTGCAATTCTGAAATTTTTTGCTTTTTCCTGCTCCTCTTAGCATGATAAAGAAGATTCAAAGAGAGTGAGATGCCAGCTCCTTTCATTCAGTCAGTAGCTTCAAACATTTCTGGTATATGAATAACATGATGTTTTTCAATGGCAAAAATCAATGAATATTGTAAATGCACAAACAGTAATTTCTCCGCATTGCAAGGTGCAAGTCTGAAATTTTTTGCTTTTTCCTGCTCCTCTTAGCATGATAAAGAAGATTCAAAGAGAGTGAGATGCCAGCTACTTTCATTCAGTCAGTAGCTTCAATCATTTCTGGACGTTTTTCAATGGTAAAAATCAATGAATATTGTAAATGCACAAACAGTTATTTCTCCACATTGCAAGGTGCAATTCTGAAATTTTTTGCTTTTTCCTGCTCCTCTTAGCATGATAAAGAAGATTCAAAGAGAGTGAGATGCCAGCTCCTTTCATTCAGTCAGTAGCTTCAAACATTTCTGGTATATGAATAACATGATGTTTTTCAATGGCAAAAATCAATGAATATTGTAAATGCACAAACAGTAATTTCTCCACATTGCAAGGTGCAATTCTGAAATTTTTTGCTTTTTCCTGCTCCTCTTAGCATGATAAAGAAGATTCAAAGAGAGTGAGATGCCAGCTCCTTTCATTCAGTCAGTAGCTTCAAACATTTCTGGTATATGAATAACATGATGTTTTTCAATGGCAAAAATCAATGAATATTGTAAATGCACAAACAGTAATTTCTCCGCATTGCAAGGTGCAATTCTGAAATTTTTTGCTTTTTCCTGCTCCTCTTAGCATGATAAAGAAGATTCAAAGAGAGTGAGATGCCAGCTCCTTTCATTCAGTCAGTAGCTTCAATCATTTCTGGACGTTTTTCAATGGCAAAAATCAATGAATATTGTAAATGCACAAACAGTAATTTCTCCGCATTGCAAGGTGCAATTCTGAAATTTTTTGCTTTTTCCTGCTCCTCTTAGCATGATAAAGAAGATTCAAAGAGAGTGAGATGTCAGCTCCTTTCATTCAGTCAGTAGCTTCAAACATTTCTGGTATATGAATAACATGATGTTTTTCAATGGCAAAAATCAATGAATATTGTAAATGCACAAACAGTAATTTCTCCGCATTGCAAGGTGCAATTCTGAAATTTTTTGCTTTTTCCTGCTCCTCTTAGCATGATAAAGAAGATTCAAAGAGAGTGAGATGCCAGCTCCTTTCATTCAGTCAGTAGCTTCAATCATTTCTGGACGTTTTTCAATGGCAAAAATCAATGAATATTGTAAATGCACAAACAGTAATTTCTCCACATTGCAAGGTGCAATTCTGAAATTTTTTGCTTTTTCCTGCTCCTCTTAGCATGATAAAGAAGATTCAAAGAGAGTGAGATGCCAGCTCCTTTCATTCAGTCAGTAGCTTCAAACATTTCTGGTATATGAATAACATGATGTTTTTCAATGGCAAAAATCAATGAATATTGTAAATGCACAAACAGTAATTTCTCCACATTGCAAGGTGCAATTCTGAAATTTTTTGCTTTTTCCTGCTCCTCTTAGCATGATAAAGAAGATTCAAAGAGAGTGAGATGCCAGCTCCTTTCATTCAGTCAGTAGCTTCAAACATTTCTGGTATATGAATAACATGATGTTTTTCAATGGCAAAAATCAATGAATATTGTAAATGCACAAACAGTAATTTCTCCGCATTGCAAGGTGCAAGTCTGAAATTTTTTGCTTTTTCCTGCTCCTCTTAGCATGATAAAGAAGATTCAAAGAGAGTGAGATGCCAGCTACTTTCATTCAGTCAGTAGCTTCAATCATTTCTGGACGTTTTTCAATGGTAAAAATCAATGAATATTGTAAATGCACAAACAGTAATTTCTCCGCATTGCAAGGTGCAAGTCTGAAATTTTTTGCTTTTTCCTGCTCCTCTTAGCATGATAAAGAAGATTCAAAGAGAGTGAGATGCCAGCTACTTTCATTCAGTCAGTAGCTTCAATCATTTCTGGACGTTTTTCAATGGTAAAAATCAATGAATATTGTAAATGCACAAACAGTAATTTCTCCACATTGCAAGGTGCAATTCTGAAATTTTTTGCTTTTTCCTGCTCCTCTTAGCATGATAAAGAAGATTCAAAGAGAGTGAGATGCCAGCTCCTTTCATTCAGTCAGTAGCTTCAAACATTTCTGGTATATGAATAACATGATGTTTTTCAATGGCAAAAATCAATGAATATTGTAAATGCACAAACAGTAATTTCTCCACATTGCAAGGTGCAATTCTGAAATTTTTTGCTTTTTCCTGCTCCTCTTAGCATGATAAAGAAGATTCAAAGAGAGTGAGATGCCAGCTCCTTTCATTCAGTCAGTAGCTTCAAACATTTCTGGTATATGAATAACATGATGTTTTTCAATGGCAAAAATCAATGAATATTGTAAATGCACAAACAGTAATTTCTCCGCATTGCAAGGTGCAATTCTGAAATTTTTTGCTTTTTCCTGCTCCTCTTAGCATGATAAAGAAGATTCAAAGAGAGTGAGATGCCAGCTCCTTTCATTCAGTCAGTAGCTTCAATCATTTCTGGACGTTTTTCAATGGCAAAAATCAATGAATATTGTAAATGCACAAACAGTAATTTCTCCGCATTGCAAGGTGCAATTCTGAAATTTTTTGCTTTTTCCTGCTCCTCTTAGCATGATAAAGAAGATTCAAAGAGAGTGAGATGTCAGCTCCTTTCATTCAGTCAGTAGCTTCAAACATTTCTGGTATATGAATAACATGATGTTTTTCAATGGCAAAAATCAATGAATATTGTAAATGCACAAACAGTAATTTCTCCGCATTGCAAGGTGCAATTCTGAAATTTTTTGCTTTTTCCTGCTCCTCTTAGCATGATAAAGAAGATTCAAAGAGAGTGAGATGCCAGCTCCTTTCATTCAGTCAGTAGCTTCAATCATTTCTGGACGTTTTTCAATGGCAAAAATCAATGAATATTGTAAATGCACAAACAGTAATTTCTCCGCATTGCAAGGTGCAATTCTGAAATTTTTTGCTTTTTCCTGCTCCTCTTAGCATGATAAAGAAGATTCAAAGAGAGTGAGATGCCAGCTCCTTTCGTTCAGTCAGTAGCTTCAATCATTTCTGGACGTTTTTCAATGGCAAAAATCATTGAATATTATAAATGCACAAACAGTAATTTCTCCGCATTGCAAGGTACAATTCTGAAATTTTTTACTTTTTCCTGCTCCTCTTAGCATGATAAAGAAGATTCAAAGAGAGTGAGATGCCAGCTCCTTTCATTCAGTCAGTAGCTTCAATCATTTCTGGTATATGAATAACATGATGTTTTTCAATGGCAAAAATCAATGAATATTGTAAATGCACAAACAGTAATTTCTCCGCATTGCAAGGTGCAATTCTGAAATTTTTTGCTTTTTCCTGCTCCTCTTAGCATGATAAAGAAGATTCAAAGAGAGTGAGATGCCAGCTCCTTTCATTCAGTCAGTAGCTTCAATCATTTCTGGACGTTTTTCAATGGCAAAAATCAATGAATATTGTAAATGCACAAACAGTAATTTCTCCGCATTGCAAGGTGCATTTCTGAAATTTTTTGCTTTTTCCTGCTCCTCTTAGCATGATAAACAAGATTCAAAGAGAGTGAGATGCCAGCTCCTTTCATTCAGTCAGTAGCTTCAATCATTTCTGGACGTTTTTCAATGGCAAAAATCAATGAATATTGTAAATGCACAAACAGTAATTTCTCCGCATTGCAAGGTGCAATTCTGAAATTTTTTGCTTTTTCCTGCTCCTCTTAGCATGATAAAGAAGATTCAAAGAGAGTGAGATGCCAGCTCCTTTCATTCAGTCAGTAGCTTCAAACATTTCTGGTATATGAATAACATGATGTTTTTCAATGGCAAAAATCAATGAATATTGTAAATGCACAAACAGTAATTTCTCCGCATTGCAAGGTGCAAGTCTGAAATTTTTTGCTTTTTCCTGCTCCTCTTAGCATGATAAAGAAGATTCAAAGAGAGTGAGATGCCAGCTCCTTTCATTCAGTCAGTAGCTTCAATCATTTCTGGATGTTTTTCAATGGCAAAAATCAATGAATATTGTAAATGCACAAACTGTAATTTCTCCGTATTGCAAGGTGCAATTCTGAAATTTTTTGCTTTTTCCTGCTCCTCTTAGCATGATAAAGAAGATTCAAAGATAGTGAGATGCCAGCTCCTTTCATTCAGTCAGTAGCTTCAATCATTTCTGGACGTTTCTCAATGGCAAAAATCAATGAATATTGTAAATGCACAAACAGTAATTTCTCCGCATTGCAAGGTGCAATTCTGAAATTTTTTGCTTTTTCCTGCTCCTCTTAGCATGATAAAGAAGATTCAAAGAGAGTGAGATGCCAGCTCCTTTCATTTAGTCAGTACCTTCAATCATTTCTGGACGTTTTTCAATGGCAAAAATCAATGAATATTGTAAATGCACAAACAGTAATTTCTCCGCATTGCAAGGTGCAATTCTGAAATTTTTTGCTTTTTCCCGCTCCTCTTAGCATGATAAAGAAGATTCAAAGAGAGTGAGGTGCCAGCTCCTTTCATTCAGTCAGTAGCTTCAAACATTTCTGGTATATGAATAACATGTTTTTCAATGGCAAAAATCAATGAATATTGTAAATGCACAAACAGTAATTTCTCCGCATTGCAAGGTGCAATTCTGAAATTTTTTGATTTTTCCTGCTCCTCTTAGCATGATAAAGAAGATTCAAAGAGAGTGAGATGCCAGCTCCTTTCATTCAGTCAGTAGCTTCAATCATTTCTGGACGTTTTTCAATGGCAAAAATCAATGAATATTGTAAATGCACAAACAGTAATTTCTCCGAATTGCAAGGTGCAATTCTGAAATTTTTTGCTTTTTCCTGCTCCTCTTAGCATGATAAAGAAGATTCAAAGAGAGTGAGATGCCAGCTCCTTTCATTCAGTCAGTAGCTTCAAACATTTCTGATATATGAATAACATGATGTTTTTCAATGGCAAAAATCAATGAATATTGTAAATGCACAAACAGTAATTTCTCCGCATTGCAAGGTGCAATTCTGAAATTTTTTGCTTTTTCCTGCTCCTCTTAGCATGATAAAGAAGATTCAAAGAGAGTGAGATGCCAGCTCCTTTCATTCAGTCAGTAGCTTCAAACATTTCTGGTATATGAATAACATGATGTTTTTCAATGGCAAAAATCAATGAATATTGTAAATGCACAAACAGTAATTTTTCCGCATTGCAAGGTGCAAGTCTGAAATTTTTTGCTTTTTCCTGCTCCTCTTAGCATGATAAAGAAGATTCAAAGAGAGTGAGATGCCAGCTACTTTCATTCAGTCAGTAGCTTCTATCATTTCTGGACGTTTTTCAATGGTAAAAATCAATGAATATTGTAAATGCACAAACAGTAATTTCTCCACATTGCAAGGTGCAATTCTGAAATTTTTTGCTTTTTCCTGCTCCTCTTAGCATGATAAAGAAGATTCAAAGAGAGTGAGATGCCAGCTCCTTTCATTCAGTCAGTAGCTTCAAACATTTCTGGTATATGAATAACATGATGTTTTTCAATGGCAAAAATCAATGAATATTGTAAATGCACAAACAGTAATTTCTCCGCATTGCAAGGTGCAATTCTGAAATTTTTTGCTTTTTCCTGCTCCTCTTAGCATGATAAAGAAGATTCAAAGAGAGTGAGATGCCAGCTCCTTTCATTCAGTCAGTAGCTTCAATCATTTCTGGATGTTTTTCAATGGCAAAAATCAATGAATATTGTAAATGCACAAGCTGTAATTTCTCCGCATTGCAAGGTGCAATTCTGAAATTTTTTGCTTTTTCCTGCTCCTCTTAGCATGATAAAGAAGATTCAAAGAGAGTGAGATGCCAGCTCCTTTCATTCAGTCAGTAGCTTCAATCATTTCTGGACGTTTTTCAGTGGCAAAAATCAATGAATATTGTAAATGCACAAACAGTAATTTCTCCGCATTGCAAGGTGCAATTCTGAAATTTTTTGCTTTTTCCTGCTCCTCTTAGCATGATAAAGAAGATTCAAAGAGAGTGAGATGCCAGCTCCTTTCATTCAGTCAGTACCTTCAATCATTTCTGGACGTTTTTCAATGGCAAAAATCAATGAATATTGTAAATGCACAAACAGTAATTTCTCCGCATTGCAAGGTGCAAGTCTGAAATTTTTTGCTTTTTCCTGCTCCTCTTAGCATGATAAAGAAGATTCAAAGAGAGTGAGATGCCAGCTACTTTCATTCAGTCAGTAGCTTCAATCATTTCTGGACGTTTTTCAATGGTAAAAATCAATGAATATTGTAAATGCACAAACAGTAATTTCTCCACATTGCAAGGTGCAATTCTGAAATTTTTTGCTTTTTCCTGCTCCTCTTAGCATGATAAAGAAGATTCAAAGAGAGTGAGATGCCAGCTCCTTTCATTCAGTCAGTAGCTTCAAACATTTCTGGTATATGAATAACATGATGTTTTTCAATGGCAAAAATCAATGAATATTGTAAATGCACAAACAGTAATTTCTCCGCATTGCAAGGTGCAATTCTGAAATTTTTTGCTTTTTCCTGCTCCTCTTAGCATGATAAAGAAGATTCAAAGAGAGTGAGATGCCAGCTCCTTTCATTCAGTCAGTAGCTTCAATCATTTCTGGATGTTTTTCAATGGCAAAAATCAATGAATATTGTAAATGCACAAACTGTAATTTCTCCGCATTGCAAGGTGCAATTCTGAAATTTTTTGCTTTTTCCTGCTCCTCTTAGCATGATAAAGAAGATTCAAAGAGAGTGAGATGCCAGCTCCTTTCATTCAGTCAGTAGCTTCAATCATTTCTGGACGTTTTTCAATGGCAAAAATCAATGAATATTGTAAATGCACAAACAGTAATTTCTCCGCATTGCAAGGTGCAATTCTGAAATTTATTGCTTTTTCCTGCTCCTCTTAGCATGATAAAGAAGATTCAAAGAGAGTGAGATGCCAGCTCCTTTCATTCAGTCAGTAGCTTCAATCATTTCTGGACGTTTTTCAATGGCAAAAATCAATGAATATTGTAAATGCACAAACAGTAATTTCTCCGCATTGCAAGGTGCAATTCTGAAAGTTTTTGCTTTTTCCCGCTCCTCTTAGCATGATAAAGAAGATTCAAAGAGAGTGAGGTGCCAGCTCCTTTCATTCAGTCAGTAGCTTCAAACATTTCTGGTATATGAATAACATGTTTTTCAATGGCAAAAATCAATGAATATTGTAAATGCACAAACAGTAATTTCTCCGCATTGCAAGGTGCAATTCTGAAATTTTTTGATTTTTCCTGCTCCTCTTAGCATGATAAAGAAGATTCAAAGAGAGTGAGATGCCAGCTCCTTTCATTCAGTCAGTAGGTTCAATCATTTCTGGATGTTTTTCAATGGCAAAAATCAATGAATATTGTAAATGCACAAACTGTAATTTCTCCGCATTGCAAGGTGCAATTCTGAAATTTTTTGCTTTTTCCTGCTCCTCTTAGCATGATAAAGAAGATTCAAAGAGAGTGAGATGCCAGCTCCTTTCATTCAGTCAGTACCTTCAATCATTTCTGGACGTTTTTCAATGGCAAAAATCAATGAATATTGTAAATGCACAAACAGTAATTTCTCCGCATTGCAAGGTGCAAGTCTGAAATTTTTTGCTTTTTCCTGCTCCTCTTAGCATGATAAAGAAGATTCAAAGAGAGTGAGATGCCAGCTACTTTCATTCAGTCAGTAGCTTCAATCATTTCTGGACGTTTTTCAATGGTAAAAATCAATGAATATTGTAAATGCACAAACAGTAATTTCTCCACATTGCAAGGTGCAATTCTGAAATTTTTTGCTTTTTCCTGCTCCTCTTAGCATGATAAAGAAGATTCAAAGAGAGTGAGATGCCAGCTCCTTTCATTCAGTCAGTAGCTTCAAACATTTCTGGTATATGAATAACATGATGTTTTTCAATGGCAAAAATCAATGAATATTGTAAATGCACAAACAGTAATTTCTCCGCATTGCAAGGTGCAATTCTGAAATTTTTTGCTTTTTCCTGCTCCTCTTAGCATGATAAAGAAGATTCAAAGAGAGTGAGATGCCAGCTCCTTTCATTCAGTCAGTACCTTCAATCATTTCTGGACGTTTTTCAATGGCAAAAATCAATGAATATTGTAAATGCACAAACAGTAATTTCTCCGCATTGCAAGGTGCAATTCTGAAATTTTTTGCTTTTTCCCGCTCCTCTTAGCATGATAAAGAAGATTCAAAGAGAGTGAGGTGCCAGCTCCTTTCATTCAGTCAGTAGCTTCAAACATTTCTGGTATATGAATAACATGTTTTTCAATGGCAAAAATCAATGAATATTGTAAATGCACAAACAGTAATTTCTCCGCATTGCAAGGTGCAATTCTGAAATTTTTTGCTTTTTCCTGCTCCTCTTAGCATGATAAGAAGATTCAAAGAGAGTGAGATGCCAGCTCCTTTCATTCAGTCAGTAGCTTCAATCATTTCTGGACGTTTTTCAATGGCAAAAATCAATGAATATTGTAAATGCACAAACAGCAATTTCTCCGCATTGCAAGGTGCATTTCTGAAATTTTTTGCTTTTTCCTGCTCCTCTTAGCATGATAAACAAGATTCAAAGAGAGTGAGATGCCAGCTCCTTTCATTCAGTCAGTAGCTTCAATCATTTCTGGACGTTTTTCAATGGCAAAAATCAATGAATATTGTAAATGCACAAACAGTAATTTCTCCGCATTGCAAGGTGCAATTCTGAAATTTTTTGCTTTTTCCTGCTCCTCTTAGCATGATAAAGAAGATTCAAAGAGAGTGAGATGCCAGCTCCTTTCATTCAGTCAGTAGCTTCAAACATTTCTGGTATATGAATAACATGATGTTTTTCAATGGCAAAAATCAATGAATATTGTAAATGCACAAACAGTAATTTCTCCGCATTGCAAGGTGCAAGTCTGAAATTTTTTGCTTTTTCCTGCTCCTCTTAGCATGATAAAGAACATTCAAAGAGAGTGAGATGCCAGCTCCTTTCATTCAGTCAGTAGCTTCAATCATTTCTGGATGTTTTTCAATGGCAAAAATCAATGAATATTGTAAATGCACAAACTGTAATTTCTCCGTATTGCAAGGTGCAATTCTGAAATTTTTTGCTTTTTCCTGCTCCTCTTAGCATGATAAAGAAGATTCAAAGAGAGTGAGATGCCAGCTCCTTTCATTCAGTCAGTAGCTTCAATCATTTCTGGACGTTTTTCAATGGCAAAAATCAATGAATATTGTAAATGCACAAACAGTAATTTCTCCGCATTGCAAGGTGCAATTCTGAAATTTTTTGCTTTTTCCTGCTCCTCTTAGCATGATAAAGAAGATTCAAAGAGAGTGAGATGCCAGCTCCTTTCATTTAGTCAGTACCTTCAATCATTTCTGGACGTTTTTCAATGGCAAAAATCAATGAATATTGTAAATGCACAAACAGTAATTTCTCCGCATTGCAAGGTGCAATTCTGAAATTTTTTGCTTTTTCCCGCTCCTCTTAGCATGATAAAGAAGATTCAAAGAGAGTGAGGTGCCAGCTCCTTTCATTCAGTCAGTAGCTTCAAACATTTCTGGTATATGAATAACATGTTTTTCAATGGCAAAAATCAATGAATATTGTAAATGCACAAACAGTAATTTCTCCGCATTGCAAGGTGCAATTCTGAAATTTTTTGATTTTTCCTGCTCCTCTTAGCATGATAAAGAAGATTCAAAGAGAGTGAGATGCCAGCTCCTTTCATTCAGTCAGTAGCTTCAATCATTTCTGGACGTTTTTCAATGGCAAAAATCAATGAATATTGTAAATGCACAAACAGTAATTTCTCCGAATTGCAAGGTGCAATTCTGAAATTTTTTGCTTTTTCCTGCTCCTCTTAGCATGATAAAGAAGATTAAAAGAGAGTGAGATGCCAGCTCCTTTCATTCAGTCAGTAGCTTCAAACATTTCTGATATATGAATAACATGATGTTTTTCAATGGCAAAAATCAATGAATATTGTAAATGCACAAACAGTAATTTCTCCGCATTGCAAGGTGCAATTCTGAAATTTTTTGCTTTTTCCTGCTCCTCTTAGCATGATAAAGAAGATTCAAAGAGAGTGAGATGCCAGCTCCTTTCATTCAGTCAGTAGCTTCAAACATTTCTGGTATATGAATAACATGATGTTTTTCAATGGCAAAAATCAATGAATATTGTAAATGCACAAACAGTAATTTCTCCGCATTGCAAGGTGCAATTCTGAAATTTTTTGCTTTTTCCTGCTCCTCTTAGCATGATAAAGAAGATTCAAAGAGAGTGAGATGCCAGCTCCTTTCATTCAGTCAGTAGCTTCAATCATTTCTGGATGTTTTTCAATGGCAAAAATCAATGAATATTGTAAATGCACAAACTGTAATTTCTCCGCATTGCAAGGTGCAATTCTGAAATTTTTTGCTTTTTCCTGCTCCTCTTAGCATGATAAAGAAGATTCAAAGAGAGTGAGATGCCAGCTCCTTTCATTCAGTCAGTAGCTTCAATCATTTCTGGACGTTTTTCAGTGGCAAAAATCAATGAATATTGTAAATGCACAAACAGTAATTTCTCCGCATTGCAAGGTGCAATTCTGAAATTTTTTGCTTTTTCCTGCTCCTCTTAGCATGATAAAGAAGATTCAAAGAGAGTGAGATGCCAGCTCCTTTCATTCAGTCAGTACCTTCAATCATTTCTGGACGTTTTTCAATGGCAAAAATCAATGAATATTGTAAATGCACAAACAGTAATTTCTCCGCATTGCAAGGTGCAAGTCTGAAATTTTTTGCTTTTTCCTGCTCCTCTTAGCATGATAAAGAAGATTCAAAGAGAGTGAGATGCCAGCTACTTTCATTCAGTCAGTAGCTTCAATCATTTCTGGACGTTTTTCAATGGTAAAAATCAATGAATATTGTAAATGCACAAACAGTAATTTCTCCACATTGCAAGGTGCAATTCTGAAATTTTTTGCTTTTTCCTGCTCCTCTTAGCATGATAAAGAAGATTCAAAGAGAGTGAGATGCCAGCTCCTTTCATTCAGTCAGTAGCTTCAAACATTTCTGGTATATGAATAACATGATGTTTTTCAATGGCAAAAATCAATGAATATTGTAAATGCACAAACAGTAATTTCTCCGCATTGCAAGGTGCAATTCTGAAATTTTTTGCTTTTTCCTGCTCCTCTTAGCATGATAAAGAAGATTCAAAGAGAGTGAGATGCCAGCTCCTTTCATTCAGTCAGTAGCTTCAATCATTTCTGGATGTTTTTCAATGGCAAAAATCAATGAATATTGTAAATGCACAAACTGTAATTTCTCCGCATTGCAAGGTGCAATTCTGAAATTTTTTGCTTTTTCCTGCTCCTCTTAGCATGATAAAGAAGATTCAAAGAGAGTGAGATGCCAGCTCCTTTCATTCAGTCAGTAGCTTCAATCATTTCTGGACGTTTTTCAATGGCAAAAATCAATGAATATTGTAAATGCACAAACAGTAATTTCTCCGCATTGCAAGGTGCAATTCTGAAATTTATTGCTTTTTCCTGCTCCTCTTAGCATGATAAAGAAGATTCAAAGAGAGTGAGATGCCAGCTCCTTTCATTCAGTCAGTAGCTTCAATCATTTCTGGACGTTTTTCAATGGCAAAAATCAATGAATATTGTAAATGCACAAACAGTAATTTCTCCGCATTGCAAGGTGCAATTCTGAAAGTTTTTGCTTTTTCCCGCTCCTCTTAGCATGATAAAGAAGATTCAAAGAGAGTGAGATGCCAGCTCCTTTCATTCAGTCAGTAGCTTCAAACATTTCTGGTATATGAATAACATGATGTTTTTCAATGGCAAAAATCAATGAATATTGTAAATGCACAAACAGTAATTTCTCCGCATTGCAAGGTGCAATTCTGAAATTTTTTGCTTTTTCCTGCTCCTCTTAGCATGATAAAGAAGATTCAAAGAGAGTGAGATGCCAGCTCCTTTCATTCAGTCAGTAGCTTCAATCATTTCTGGATGTTTTTCAATGGCAAAAATCAATGAATATTGTAAATGCACAAACTGTAATTTCTCCGCATTGCAAGGTGCAATTCTGAAATTTTTTGCTTTTTCCTGCTCCTCTTAGCATGATAAAGAAGATTCAAAGAGAGTGAGATGCCAGCTCCTTTCATTCAGTCAGTAGCTTCAATCATTTCTGGACGTTTTTCAGTGGCAAAAATCAATGAATATTGTAAATGCACAAACAGTAATTTCTCCGCATTGCAAGGTGCAATTCTGAAATTTTTTGCTTTTTCCTGCTCCTCTTAGCATGATAAAGAAGATTCAAAGAGAGTGAGATGCCAGCTCCTTTCATTCAGTCAGTACCTTCAATCATTTCTGGACGTTTTTCAATGGCAAAAATCAATGAATATTGTAAATGCACAAACAGTAATTTCTCCGCATTGCAAGGTGCAAGTCTGAAATTTTTTGCTTTTTCCTGCTCCTCTTAGCATGATAAAGAAGATTCAAAGAGAGTGAGATGCCAGCTACTTTCATTCAGTCAGTAGCTTCAATCATTTCTGGACGTTTTTCAATGGTAAAAATCAATGAATATTGTAAATGCACAAACAGTAATTTCTCCACATTGCAAGGTGCAATTCTGAAATTTTTTGCTTTTTCCTGCTCCTCTTAGCATGATAAAGAAGATTCAAAGAGAGTGAGATGCCAGCTCCTTTCATTCAGTCAGTAGCTTCAAACATTTCTGGTATATGAATAACATGATGTTTTTCAATGGCAAAAATCAATGAATATTGTAAATGCACAAACAGTAATTTCTCCGCATTGCAAGGTGCAATTCTGAAATTTTTTGCTTTTTCCTGCTCCTCTTAGCATGATAAAGAAGATTCAAAGAGAGTGAGATGCCAGCTCCTTTCATTCAGTCAGTAGCTTCAATCATTTCTGGATGTTTTTCAATGGCAAAAATCAATGAATATTGTAAATGCACAAACTGTAATTTCTCCGCATTGCAAGGTGCAATTCTGAAATTTTTTGCTTTTTCCTGCTCCTCTTAGCATGATAAAGAAGATTCAAAGAGAGTGAGATGCCAGCTCCTTTCATTCAGTCAGTAGCTTCAATCATTTCTGGACGTTTTTCAATGGCAAAAATCAATGAATATTGTAAATGCACAAACAGTAATTTCTCCGCATTGCAAGGTGCAATTCTGAAATTTATTGCTTTTTCCTGCTCCTCTTAGCATGATAAAGAAGATTCAAAGAGAGTGAGATGCCAGCTCCTTTCATTCAGTCAGTAGCTTCAATCATTTCTGGACGTTTTTCAATGGCAAAAATCAATGAATATTGTAAATGCACAAACAGTAATTTCTCCGCATTGCAAGGTGCAATTCTGAAAGTTTTTGCTTTTTCCCGCTCCTCTTAGCATGATAAAGAAGATTCAAAGAGAGTGAGGTGCCAGCTCCTTTCATTCAGTCAGTAGCTTCAAACATTTCTGGTATATGAATAACATGTTTTTCAATGGCAAAAATCAATGAATATTGTAAATGCACAAACAGTAATTTCTCCGCATTGCAAGGTGCAATTCTGAAATTTTTTGATTTTTCCTGCTCCTCTTAGCATGATAAAGAAGATTCAAAGAGAGTGAGATGCCAGCTCCTTTCATTCAGTCAGTAGGTTCAATCATTTCTGGATGTTTTTCAATGGCAAAAATCAATGAATATTGTAAATGCACAAACTGTAATTTCTCCGCATTGCAAGGTGCAATTCTGAAATTTTTTGCTTTTTCCTGCTCCTCTTAGCATGATAAAGAAGATTCAAAGAGAGTGAGATGCCAGCTCCTTTCATTCAGTCAGTAGCTTCAATCATTTCTGGACGTTTTTCAGTGGCAAAAATCAATGAATATTGTAAATGCACAAACAGTAATTTCTCCGCATTGCAAGGTGCAATTCTGAAATTTTTTGCTTTTTCCTGCTCCTCTTAGCATGATAAAGAAGATTCAAAGAGAGTGAGATGCCAGCTCCTTTCATTCAGTCAGTACCTTCAATCATTTCTGGACGTTTTTCAATGGCAAAAATCAATGAATATTGTAAATGCACAAACAGTAATTTCTCCGCATTGCAAGGTGCAATTCTGAAATTTTTTGCTTTTTCCCGCTCCTCTTAGCATGATAAAGAAGATTCAAAGAGAGTGAGGTGCCAGCTCCTTTCATTCAGTCAGTAGCTTCAAACATTTCTGGTATATGAATAACATGTTTTTCAATGGCAAAAATCAATGAATATTGTAAATGCACAAACAGTAATTTCTCCGCATTGCAAGGTGCAATTCTGAAATTTTTTGATTTTTCCTGCTCCTCTTAGCATGATAAAGAAGATTCAAAGAGAGTGAGATGCCAGCTCCTTTCATTCAGTCAGTAGCTTCAATCATTTCTGGACGTTTTTCAATGGCAAAAATCAATGAATATTGTAAATGCACAAACAGTAATTTCTCCGAATTGCAAGGTGCAATTCTGAAATTTTTTGCTTTTTCCTGCTCCTCTTAGCATGATAAAGAAGATTCAAAGAGAGTGAGATGCCAGCTCCTTTCATTCAGTCAGTAGCTTCAAACATTTCTGATATATGAATAACATGATGTTTTTCAATGGCAAAAATCAATGAATATTGTAAATGCACAAACAGTAATTTCTCCGCATTGCAAGGTGCAATTCTGAAATTTTTTGCTTTTTCCTGCTCCTCTTAGCATGATAAAGAAGATTCAAAGAGAGTGAGATGCCAGCTCCTTTCATTCAGTCAGTAGCTTCAAACATTTCTGGTATATGAATAACATGATGTTTTTCAATGGCAAAAATCAATGAATATTGTAAATGCACAAACAGTAATTTCTCCGCATTGCAAGGTGCAATTCTGAAATTTTTTGCTTTTTCCTGCTCCTCTTAGCATGATAAAGAAGATTCAAAGAGAGTGAGATGCCAGCTCCTTTCATTCAGTCAGTAGCTTCAAACATTTCTGGTATATGAATAACATGATGTTTTTCAATGGCAAAAATCAATGAATATTGTAAATGCACAAACAGTAATTTCTCCGCATTGCAAGGTGCAATTCTGAAATTTTTTGCTTTTTCCTGCTCCTCTTAGCATGATAAAGAAGATTCAAAGAGAGTGAGATGCCAGCTCCTTTCATTCAGTCAGTAGCTTCAATCATTTCTGGATGTTTTTCAATGGCAAAAATCAATGAATATTGTAAATGCACAAACTGTAATTTCTCCGCATTGCAAGGTGCAATTCTGAAATTTTTTGCTTTTTCCTGCTCCTCTTAGCATGATAAAGAAGATTCAAAGAGAGTGAGATGCCAGCTCCTTTCATTCAGTCAGTAGCTTCAATCATTTCTGGACGTTTTTCAGTGGCAAAAATCAATGAATATTGTAAATGCACAAACAGTAATTTCTCCGCATTGCAAGGTGCAATTCTGAAATTTTTTGCTTTTTCCTGCTCCTCTTAGCATGATAAAGAAGATTCAAAGAGAGTGAGATGCCAGCTCCTTTCATTCAGTCAGTACCTTCAATCATTTCTGGACGTTTTTCAATGGCAAAAATCAATGAATATTGTAAATGCACAAACAGTAATTTCTCCGCATTGCAAGGTGCAAGTCTGAAATTTTTTGCTTTTTCCTGCTCCTCTTAGCATGATAAAGAAGATTCAAAGAGAGTGAGATGCCAGCTACTTTCATTCAGTCAGTAGCTTCAATCATTTCTGGACGTTTTTCAATGGTAAAAATCAATGAATATTGTAAATGCACAAACAGTAATTTCTCCACATTGCAAGGTGCAATTCTGAAATTTTTTGCTTTTTCCTGCTCCTCTTAGCATGATAAAGAAGATTCAAAGAGAGTGAGATGCCAGCTCCTTTCATTCAGTCAGTAGCTTCAAACATTTCTGGTATATGAATAACATGATGTTTTTCAATGGCAAAAATCAATGAATATTGTAAATGCACAAACAGTAATTTCTCCGCATTGCAAGGTGCAATTCTGAAATTTTTTGCTTTTTCCTGCTCCTCTTAGCATGATAAAGAAGATTCAAAGAGAGTGAGATGCCAGCTCCTTTCATTCAGTCAGTAGCTTCAATCATTTCTGGATGTTTTTCAATGGCAAAAATCAATGAATATTGTAAATGCACAAACTGTAATTTCTCCGCATTGCAAGGTGCAATTCTGAAATTTTTTGCTTTTTCCTGCTCCTCTTAGCATGATAAAGAAGATTCAAAGAGAGTGAGATGCCAGCTCCTTTCATTCAGTCAGTAGCTTCAATCATTTCTGGACGTTTTTCAATGGCAAAAATCAATGAATATTGTAAATGCACAAACAGTAATTTCTCCGCATTGCAAGGTGCAATTCTGAAATTTATTGCTTTTTCCTGCTCCTCTTAGCATGATAAAGAAGATTCAAAGAGAGTGAGATGCCAGCTCCTTTCATTCAGTCAGTAGCTTCAATCATTTCTGGACGTTTTTCAATGGCAAAAATCAATGAATATTGTAAATGCACAAACAGTAATTTCTCCGCATTGCAAGGTGCAATTCTGAAAGTTTTTGCTTTTTCCCGCTCCTCTTAGCATGATAAAGAAGATTCAAAGAGAGTGAGGTGCCAGCTCCTTTCATTCAGTCAGTAGCTTCAAACATTTCTGGTATATGAATAACATGTTTTTCAATGGCAAAAATCAATGAATATTGTAAATGCACAAACAGTAATTTCTCCGCATTGCAAGGTGCAATTCTGAAATTTTTTGATTTTTCCTGCTCCTCTTAGCATGATAAAGAAGATTCAAAGAGAGTGAGATGCCAGCTCCTTTCATTCAGTCAGTAGGTTCAATCATTTCTGGATGTTTTTCAATGGCAAAAATCAATGAATATTGTAAATGCACAAACTGTAATTTCTCCGCATTGCAAGGTGCAATTCTGAAATTTTTTGCTTTTTCCTGCTCCTCTTAGCATGATAAAGAAGATTCAAAGAGAGTGAGATGCCAGCTCCTTTCATTCAGTCAGTAGCTTCAATCATTTCTGGACGTTTTTCAGTGGCAAAAATCAATGAATATTGTAAATGCACAAACAGTAATTTCTCCGCATTGCAAGGTGCAATTCTGAAATTTTTTGCTTTTTCCTGCTCCTCTTAGCATGATAAAGAAGATTCAAAGAGAGTGAGATGCCAGCTCCTTTCATTCAGTCAGTACCTTCAATCATTTCTGGACGTTTTTCAATGGCAAAAATCAATGAATATTGTAAATGCACAAACAGTAATTTCTCCGCATTGCAAGGTGCAAGTCTGAAATTTTTTGCTTTTTCCTGCTCCTCTTAGCATGATAAAGAAGATTCAAAGAGAGTGAGATGCCAGCTACTTTCATTCAGTCAGTAGCTTCAATCATTTCTGGACGTTTTTCAAAGGTAAAAATCAATGAATATTGTAAATGCACAAACAGTAATTTCTCCACATTGCAAGGTGCAATTCTGAAATTTTTTGCTTTTTCCTGCTCCTCTTAGCATGATAAAGAAGATTCAAAGAGAGTGAGATGCCAGCTCCTTTCATTCAGTCAGTAGCTTCAAACATTTCTGGTATATGAATAACATGATGTTTTTCAATGGCAAAAATCAATGAATATTGTAAATGCACAAACAGTAATTTCTCCGCATTGCAAGGTGCAATTCTGAAATTTTTTGCTTTTTCCTGCTCCTCTTAGCATGATAAAGAAGATTCAAAGAGAGTGAGATGCCAGCTCCTTTCATTCAGTCAGTACCTTCAATCATTTCTGGACGTTTTTCAATGGCAAAAATCAATGAATATTGTAAATGCACAAACAGTAATTTCTCCGCATTGCAAGGTGCAATTCTGAAATTTTTTGCTTTTTCCCGCTCCTCTTAGCATGATAAAGAAGATTCAAAGAGAGTGAGGTGCCAGCTCCTTTCATTCAGTCAGTAGCTTCAAACATTTCTGGTATATGAATAACATGTTTTTCAATGGCAAAAATCAATGAATATTGTAAATGCACAAACAGTAATTTCTCCGCATTGCAAGGTGCAATTCTGAAATTTTTTGCTTTTTCCTGCTCCTCTTAGCATGATAAGAAGATTCAAAGAGAGTGAGATGCCAGCTCCTTTCATTCAGTCAGTAGCTTCAATCATTTCTGGACGTTTTTCAATGGCAAAAATCAATGAATATTGTAAATGCACAAACAGCAATTTCTCCGCATTGCAAGGTGCAATTCTGAAATTTTTTGCTTTTTCCTGCTCCTCTTAGCATGATAAAGAAGATTCAAAGAGAGTGAGATGTCAGCTCCTTTCATTCAGTCAGTAGCTTCAAACATTTCTGGTATATGAATAACATGATGTTTTTCAATGGCAAAAATCAATGAATATTGTAAATGCACAAACAGTAATTTCTCCGCATTGCAAGGTGCAATTCTGAAATTTTTTGCTTTTTCCTGCTCCTCTTAGCATGATAAAGAAGATTCAAAGAGAGTGAGATGCCAGCTCCTTTCATTCAGTCAGTAGCTTCAATCATTTCTGGATGTTTTTCAATGGCAAAAATCAATGAATATTGTAAATGCACAAACAGTAATTTCTCCGCATTGCAAGGTGCAATTCTGAAATTTTTTGCTTTTTCCTGCTCCTCTTAGCATGATAAAGAAGATTCAAAGAGAGTGAGATGCCAGCTCCTTTCGTTCAGTCAGTAGCTTCAATCATTTCTGGACGTTTTTCAATGGCAAAAATCATTGAATATTATAAATGCACAAACAGTAATTTCTCCGCATTGCAAGGTGCAATTCTGAAATTTTTTGCTTTTTCCCGCTCCTCTTAGCATGATAAAGAAGATTCAAAGAGAGTGAGGTGCCAGCTCCTTTCATTCAGTCAGTAGCTTCAAACATTTCTGGTATATGAATAACATGTTTTTCAATGGCAAAAATCAATGAATATTGTAAATGCACAAACAGTAATTTCTCCGCATTGCAAGGTGCAATTCTGAAATTTTTTGCTTTTTCCTGCTCCTCTTAGCATGATAAAGAAGATTCAAAGAGAGTGAGATGCCAGCTCCTTTCATTCAGTCAGTAGCTTCAATCATTTCTGGACGTTTTTCAATGGCAAAAATCAATGAATATTGTAAATGCACAAACAGTAATTTCTCCGCATTGCAAGGTGCAATTCTGAAATTTTTTGCTTTTTCCTGCTCCTCTTAGCATGATAAAGAAGATTCAAAGAGAGTGAGATGTCAGCTCCTTTCATTCAGTCAGTAGCTTCAAACATTTCTGGTATATGAATAACATGATGTTTTTCAATGGCAAAAATCAATGAATATTGTAAATGCACAAACAGTAATTTCTCCGCATTGCAAGGTGCAATTCTGAAATTTTTTGCTTTTTCCTGCTCCTCTTAGCATGATAAAGAAGATTCAAAGAGAGTGAGATGCCAGCTCCTTTCGTTCAGTCAGTAGCTTCAATCATTTCTGGACGTTTTTCAATGGCAAAAATCATTGAATATTATAAATGCACAAACAGTAATTTCTCCGCACTGCAAGGTGCAATTCTGAAATTTTTTGCTTTTTCCTGCTCCTCTTAGCATGATAAAGAAGATTCAAAGAGAGTGAGATGCCAGCTCCTTTCGTTCAGTCAGTAGCTTCAATCATTTCTGGACGTTTTTCAATGGCAAAAATCATTGAATATTATAAATGCACAAACAGTAATTTCTCCGCATTGCAAGGTGCAATTCTGAAATTTTTTGCTTTTTCCTGCTCCTCTTAGCATGATAAAGAAGATTCAAAGAGAGTGAGATGCCAGCTCCTTTCATTCAGTCAGTAGCTTCAAACATTTCTGGTATATGAATAACATGATGTTTTTCAATGGCAAAAATCAATGAATATTGTAAATGCACAAACAGTAATTTCTCCGCATTGCAAGGTGCAATTCTGAAATTTTTTGCTTTTTCCTGCTCCTCTTAGCATGATAAAGAAGATTCAAAGAGAGTGAGATGCCAGCTCCTTTCATTCAGTCAGTAGCTTCAATCATTTCTGGATGTTTTTCAATGGCAAAAATCAATGAATATTGTAAATGCACAAACAGTAATTTCTCCGCATTGCAAGGTGCAATTCTGAAATTTTTTGCTTTTTCCTGCTCCTCTTAGCATGATAAAGAAGATTCAAAGAGAGTGAGATGCCAGCTCCTTTCATTCAGTCAGTAGCTTCAATCATTTCTGGACGTTTTTCAATGGCAAAAACCAATGAATATTGTAAATGCACAAACAGTAATTTCTCCGCATTGCAAGGTGCAATTCTGAAATTTTTTGCTTTTTCCTGCTCCTCTTAGCATGATAAAGAAGATTCAAAGAGAGTGAGATGCCAGCTCCTTTCATTCAGTCAGTACCTTCAATCATTTCTGGACGTTTTTCAATGGCAAAAATCAATGAATATTGTAAATGCACAAACAGTAATTTCTCCGCATTGCAAGGTGCAATTCTGAAATTTTTTGCTTTTTCCCGCTCCTCTTAGCATGATAAAGAAGATTCAAAGAGAGTGAGGTGCCAGCTCCTTTCGTTCAGTCAGTAGCTTCAATCATTTCTGGACGTTTTTCAATGGCAAAAATCAATGAATATTGTAAATGCACAAACAGTAATATCTCCGCATTGCAAGGTGCAATTCTGAAATTTTTTGCTTTTTCCTGCTAATCCTAGCATGATAAAGAAGATTCAAAGAGAGTGAGATGCCAGCTCCTTTCATTCAGTCAGTAGCTTCAAACATTTCTGGTATATGAATAACATGATGTTTTTCAATGGCAAAAATCAATGAATATTGTAAATGCACAAACAGTAATTTCTCCGCATTGCAAGGTGCAAGTCTGAAATTTTTTGCTTTTTCCTGCTCCTCTTAGCATGATAAAGAAGATTCAAAGAGAGTGAGATGCCAGCTACTTTCATTCAGTCAGTAGCTTCAATCATTTCTGGACGTTTTTCAATGGTAAAAATCAATGAATATTGTAAATGCACAAACAGTAATTTCTCCACATTGCAAGGTGCAATTCTGAAATTTTTTGCTTTTTCCTGCTCCTCTTAGCATGATAAAGAAGATTCAAAGAGAGTGAGATGCCAGCTCCTTTCATTCAGTCAGTAGCTTCAAACATTTCTGGTATATGAATAACATGATGTTTTTCAATGGCAAAAATCAATGAATATTGTAAATGCACAAACAGTAATTTCTCCGCATTGCAAGGTGCAATTCTGAAATTTTTTGCTTTTTCCTGCTCCTCTTAGCATGATAAAGAAGATTCAAAGAGAGTGAGAAGCCAGCTCCTTTCATTCAGTCAGTAGCTTCAAACATTTCTGGTATATGAATAACATGATGTTTTTCAATGGCAAAAATCAATGAATATTGTAAATGCACAAACAGTAATTTCTCCGCATTGCAAGGTGCAATTCTGAAATTTTTTGCTTTTTCCTGCTCCTCTTAGCATGATAAGAAGATTCAAAGAGAGTGAGATGCCAGCTCCTTTCATTCAGTCAGTAGCTTCAATCATTTCTGGACGTTTTTCAATGGCAAAAATCAATGAATATTGTAAATGCACAAACAGCAATTTCTCCGCATTGCAAGGTGCAATTCTGAAATTTTTTGATTTTTCCTGCTCCTCTTAGCATGATAAAGAAGATTCAAAGAGAGTGAGATGTCAGCTCCTTTCATTCAGTCAGTAGCTTCAAACATTTCTGGTATATGAATAACATGATGTTTTTCAATGGCAAAAATCAATGAATATTGTAAATGCACAAACAGTAATTTCTCCGCATTGCAAGGTGCAATTCTGAAATTTTTTGCTTTTTCCTGCTCCTCTTAGCATGATAAAGAAGATTCAAAGAGAGTGAGATGCCAGCTCCTTTCATTCAGTCAGTAGCTTCAATCATTTCTGGATGTTTTTCAATGGCAAAAATCAATGAATATTGTAAATGCACAAACAGTAATTTCTCCGCATTGCAAGGTGCAATTCTGAAATTTTTTGCTTTTTCCTGCTCCTCTTAGCATGATAAAGAAGATTCAAAGAGAGTGAGATGCCAGCTCCTTTCGTTCAGTCAGTAGCTTCAATCATTTCTGGACGTTTTTCAATGGCAAAAATCATTGAATATTATAAATGCACAAACAGTAATTTCTCCGCATTGCAAGGTGCAATTCTGAAATTTTTTGCTTTTTCCCGCTCCTCTTAGCATGATAAAGAAGATTCAAAGAGAGTGAGGTGCCAGCTCCTTTCATTCAGTCAGTAGCTTCAAACATTTCTGGTATATGAATAACATGTTTTTCAATGGCAAAAATCAATGAATATTGTAAATGCACAAACAGTAATTTCTCCG